>NC_137278.1:9720000-9967500 GCF_054371585.1 Giraffa tippelskirchi | reverse complement strand
GTTCTGTGCTCCTCTTTTCTTAAGGTTGCTTGAATGCCAGCAGCTGGAATGATTTATCAAAGCGCAGCTGGGAACTGCTGCAGAGGTGGCAGTTCTCAAAGAAAAAAAACCCAAAACTTAAACAGTAATTAATAGCAAATCACTGCACTAAGCCTTTTCAATGTAGAGAAAGCTTGAAATTGGGCAGGAGGGCAGGATTAGCTGGACCAAGGCAGCAGAGGTCAGCTTCTAGGCTTCCCCTATGTGCACACCCAGGCAAACAAGCACATTCATTCATTGTCAGATGCACGTGTCTCAAACACATGAGAGCACACAGATGCACAAAGGCAGTCCTGGGTGGCACACACCCAAAGACACATGTGTGCCATGCCGTGCTTGTATACACACACACGCATCTGCAAACATGCACACACGTCTGTGAACTCGAGCGTGCACGCCACGTGCCCAGGCATGGGCATGCACACCTCTGAGGCCCACAGATAAATGCACTCGTATTTACCCATGCACAGGCGTGCACATACCTGCACACACAGGCAGACCCAGGTGGGGACCGTGGGCTGTGCTGGCTGAGGGTGCATCGGTACTCCACTCTTTGGATTCTCGCAAGTTCCAGTGCTCTGGGAGCTGAGGTCTCTGTGGGAGCCTTCATACTGTGGGGCCAAGGGAGAGGCCGAGCCCTGAGGCTTTGCTGCATTGGGCTGTTCTCAGCCAGGAGGGGAGGTGGAGTGCTCTGAGCCTGAGGCTGGAGCTCAGTAAAGCTCTGAGTTCCCAGGCCCCTGACTCCTCCACTTCACAGCTAAGAAGTCAGGTGTGTTCCACACAGCTCGCCCAGGGTTATCGCCCCGGCTCTGCCCTTCTGTGCCCCTCCTGTGCCCCTTTCCCCACGGCCTGCCCTCCCTAACATGGGCTGCCAGCAGAGAAAATGGATATCTTTGGACCAATGAAACAACAAAAAGAAGAGCTGACCGCTCCCCATGGTCCTTTGGGATGGAAGCCAAGCCGTCCAGTGGGCATTTTCCATGGTGGGGCCATTTGGGCCCGAGGTTTCAAGTGGCAACTATGGTTCCTCCAGGTGAGATGTTTGGGGGTGAGGAGCCATCCACTGATGCAAGTGGTAGCTATTTGCTCTGAGAAATGGATATTTTTCGAGTGTGTGTGCTGCCCAGGACTCTGGGCAGGCAGCCACCGGAGGGGAGCCAGGAGAACAGGGGAGGCAGGAGAGTGTAAGGCTGACATCCCTCAGCAGTTACTTGGAGTCTGGGTGATGAGAGTCCTCAACAAGGTGTGACAAACTTGGCTCTTCCTGGTGTTTGCAAAGTGCTTTCCCATTGGCCCTCTCCTGGGGTCGGTCAGCTCCCACCTCAACCCTAGCAAAGAGGGAGCCAAGTGGGGAGGGAAAATGCAGGCTTGGGGAGGCAGAGAGACGTACTTTGGGATCCCAGTCCTGTGTGACCTTGCACGGTCCCTTGCCCTTTTACTTCCCTAGTATTCTTCTCTGTAAAGTGGCAGCAATTGAGGCACCAAACTCCAAGGACTTTTCTGAGGATTCAATCAGATCATGCAGCGAAAGGACACAGCACAGTGCTGGGCACAGAGCAAGTCTGGGGCTTGTTGGCTTCTGTGACAGTAATAAGAGTTATTGCTCTCTACTAGAGTACTTGACATTCACAACAGCCCCATTTCACAAAGGAGGAATCTGAGGCTGAGGGAGTGCCATCTTTTGGGTGTTTGTTAAACTCGCTCCCTTTTGAGACCCTGAAGCCCCTGAACTTCCCTAGTGGCTCAGTGGGAAAAATCCACTTGCCAATGTAGGAGATGAGGGTTCGATCCTCGGGTTGGGAAGATCCCCTGAAGTAGGAAACGGCAACCCACTCCAGTATTCTTGCCTGGAGAATCCCAAGGACAGAGGAGCCTGGTGGGCTACAGTCCATGGGGGTCGCACAAGTCAGACACGACTGAGTGACTGAGCACGCACACGTGCTTCTCGGTCCCAGGGGTGGCCTGGGCAGCGAGGGAGCCAGAGGACACCTGAGTGTTGGCATCTGGAGCCAAACCAGAGTCCCTCTTGAAGGAATTGGGAGTTTGCGTTTGAGTGACAGCATCTGGCCGGCTTCTGTTGGGTGTCTGAGGTTATGTAGGGTTAAGGCCAGGCGGCACGCAGAGAGAGGAGAATGAAGCAGAAACCCTGAGTGAAGGCAGGGAGCAGGTTTGCTCTCTGAACCAGTGCCCCTTCTGTTCAGGACCTACTGCCTCGTGGCGTCTGGCTGCCTGTCCTACCACTTTCAGGGCCCTGGCAATACCAGTCCCCCTCCCCCATCCTCACCACCTCTTCACCAGGGTGTGAGGGCCGTGTTGTAACCATGGGATGCCTGAGCACAGCCATGGAGGTTCACACCTGCAGGTACAGCGCTGGGGTCCGGCAGTGACAAGACAGACCTGGTCCTGGCCTTCAGAGCAGGGAGGCAGAATTTGAACACGTGTCCAATAACCCTTGAGTCATGGTTGATCCAAGAGCTGTGCGAAGTGAGAGACTAAAGAAGCCTGACTGGTTGTGGGGGAACTGGTCAGGGAAGGGCTCTCATGAGTCACCTGGGGTGAGCTCTGGGCACAGAGAGAGCATTGCCGTTCAGTCAGCCAGAAAATGGCCCAGATGAAGTGGGGGACCTGAGATACCAGCTTCCCCCACCCCTTGAGGCTGCCAACATCCTGGGGACAGAGAACAAAGCACTGCAGGATCAGGAAGCCTTGGGGAGGCCAAGGCTTAGGCCAGGGGATGTCCTGCACTCAAACTGAGTGCTTTACTGCTGACTCAGCTCCTGATTTCGGAGAAGGCAATGGCACCCCACTCCAGTACTCTTGCCTGGAGAATCCCAGGGATGAGGGAGTCTGGTGGGCTGCCGTGTATGGGGTCGCACAAAGTCGGACACGACTGATGCAACTTAGCAGCAGAAGCAGCAGCTCCTGATTTAAACTAGTTGAGTACGAGCGTCACTGCCCACAGGGCCTTGGGTTTGCTGGCCGAGTCCGTGGAGGGTCAGGCCAGGTCAGTGGTGCAATCTGATTTGGAACAGGGACATGGCACTGTTACTTCCCCAAGTCCATGGGATGACGTAGGGTAGGGGTGTTTGGAGTAGGAGAAAGGGTGATACCATCACTGGCTTCAAATCTGAGAGAATTGTTATTATTACTACTCATAAGAGCTACCCTGTTTTGAGGACTTGCTACATAGGAGGCAGTGTGCTAAGAGCTCTGTGTACATCAGGGGTCCCCAACCTCCGGAATCTAATGCCTGATGATATGAGGTGGAGCTGATGTAGTAATAATAGAAATGAAGTGCTCAGTAAATCTAACATGCTTGAATCATCCTGAAACCATCCCTCACCCAGGTCCATGGAAAGATTGTCTTCTGCGAAACTGGTCCCTGGTGCCAAAAAGGTTGGGAACCATGGCATATATTACCTCAGTGACGCCACCCAGCTACTCAATAAGATAGAAACTGGTAATATCCCCATTCTACAGATGAATAAACAGAGGCCCAGGTTTATTGTGATAGTTTGGATACTTATTCAGCAGATCTTTGATTCCACTCCCAGCATGGGTGAGGTGTATTTCCCTGACCTGTTGATGTTGAGCTTGGCCATGTAACTCATTGTGGCTGGTGCAATGTTATGGATGTGATACGAACAGTGATTTGAAGGTGCTGATTGGTTTCACTTGGCTCGTGCTCTCCTGTCATTTCCATGGGAACATGCCCTGTGTAGACGCTGGTTCTAGAATGCAAAGAGACCTAAAGAGCGGACTTGAGTCTGACTCTCAGCCTGAAGCAGAGGCTCTTAACCAAGCTCTGCTTAGACTGCCTAAACCACAGCCAACCTGCACACCCTTGAGTGTGGCAATTCATATGTATCACTGTAAGTTACTGAGTTTTGAAGTATTTTGTTATGCAGCATTTTTGTGGCCATAGCTGACCAATCCAGTTTCACAATCAGTACTGGCTGAACTGAGATTCAAACTGAAGTGGTTCTAACCAGAAAATGTAAACTGAACCCTTATGCTCTGCAGTCCATCAAATCAGAAAATATAGGTGAAGTTTTTGGCAGAGTGCAAGGCCCTTCATCAATAGTTGTATGTAACAGCATTAATATTTGTATTGTCATTATTGCCATCTGTAAAGAGCCAAGGAAACCCAAGCATCACGGGCTGCTGGAAGGGCTGTCGTCAACAGTGCTGAAGGAAGGGCCCTTGGGAGCACTATGGCTCCTACCTGGATTTTGGAGCAGAGCCAGAGTTATGAGTCAGTGTCTAGGTGCCTGAGCAGTCTCCACCCCCTTCAGCATCCCCACCCCCTTCAGCGTTCCCATGGGGACGAGGAGCAGGAGAGCAACATGGGCTCAGGAGTCGGATTTTGGTTGGAATTCTAGCCCACCACTTACTGGCTGTACACTTGGGCCAGTGCCCTCTCACTGAGCCTCAGTTTTCTCATCTGTTAAATGGGGACGAAGGCCAAAGTTTCCTTGTAGAACTGTCGTGAGGATCAAATGTGATTGTTACTGAAGAAGTTTAGCAACCAACCAACCAAAAACATACATACCTATCTACACAGACTAGGAAGCCAAGAGGGCTGGTCCTTGGAGCCCATGTGCAGTGCCTCCAGGGGTCACCTGAGCACTTTGGGATAACGGGGGTCTGTGAGTGATACAGGCTGCTGCTGGAGAGAATGGCTCTTCTGTGGCTATTGTGGTGACTCCATGGTGACCCTCGGGATGGTTTCCTTCACGTCTGGGAGCGTTAGCCAATGCCTCTGAACCTGGCCCTGGCAGGCAGAGTCCTCCCCAGTACACGCACACCCCAATCCTGGTGGCAGCCAATACAGCCTGGGCTTCTTGGCCTGCAGGGGTCACTTGAAGTGCCTGGTGCAGCCTGACACCCAGAGTCTCCTGCTCACCCCAAACTCCTATGCCAGCACCTCAGACCTTTGCAGGGGATTAGCTGTGCCCCTGATAGGCTTGATTTTTCATATTTGAATAATAAAAAGAGCATCGTGGCCCCTGGCCTCCCTTCAACATGCCGAGCGCCCTCCCTCAGCTCTTCTCCCAGCTTCCAGGTCTGTTTTAAGTCACTTCCTGTGGAAGCCATCCCAGATCCCCCTAGACTAGCACACACCTCACAGTTCCCTGCATTTCCTGCTATTCTCTTCCCTCCGCATGCCCCTCTCCCCCCACAGCTGCCAATATTGCCTGTTCTTACTATAGTGTGAATGACTTACTCTTGTCTACAGTAGAGGCAAAGACAAGGGGAGGAGAAGAACATCCCTCAGGCACCTGCTGCTGCCAGGCATTGTGCACACATGACCTCATTTTGTCCACACCAAAGGTTGGCTGTTAGAGTGATTATCCCCATTGAGCAGATGAGGAAACTGAGGCTTAGAGAGAGGAAACCAGGGTGGCCTGACACTGACATCTGATCCCCCAACTACTCTCACTCCTGGGTCCTCAGCACCTTGTGCCCTGAGGCACGGCTCACCCCCTCTCTTAATTGTAATTCAACTACTTGTGATATTTTGGTACCAATTAATATTGATTTTACAATTGGTTTACGGAGATGTTGTTTTATTACTAATATATTTAATGTGCAAATCAATAAGAACACTTGCTTGGCCCTCTCCCTGGAAGGTAATAAAATCAAATATCTCAGGGGTAAAATGCTATCCGAGCTGTGAATGGCAAAGCAGATGCTTAATGTAATAGTTAAAGACGAGGCCGGGGGGCTTGGCAAAGCCCATCTGCCCCTAGCCGGCTCTTAAGGCTGCCAGCGAGGGGGCTCCCTGGGCTCTAGACCTGCTGGGGAGGCTGCATTGTGGTTCCCTTGGGCTATGGTGCAGGGGCTGGGATTGAGGGGGACAGGCAGGGGACCACTGCTTTTGAGGAGCTGCTCTGTGTAGGCCTGCTCTCACTGCCTGTCCTTTTTTTCCCCTTCCTCCTCTCTCTCCTCCCTCTTTCCTTCCCTCCCTTCCCCCTCTCACCCCACTTCCTTTCTGTTTATTCATTCTTTCATTCATTTAGTTGTTTATCTGATCATTTGTTTGCTCTCATATTTTCCCATCCATCCCTCCCTCCATCCAATTTTTCATTCATTCATTCAATGGCTTTTTGGACTTTTGTTCACTCCCTTATATATTTGTTCTGTCACTTGATTGTTCATTAATTCATCCACTCTTGTATTCATCCACTCTTGTAGTCTTCGATTTGTTGGTTTGTTCCTTCACTGATTTGAACAGTCATCCAGCAGCTATAAACGGAGCACTCAATCTGTGAACAGCTGTTGCTGTGGGTTGGGGTGGGCCTTTGGACCGGTGAATGGCCCCTGCCCACCTCCTGGAGTCACGGTCAGATGGGAGAGCTGGCCGCCTTTGTTCTGTTTCACCCCCTTCTCTTTCTCCTGTGTCCAGTGGCAAAGGCTAGAGCAAAGGGACACTGAGGTGCTTTTGTCCCTTGGGGTCTTCCTGTACTCAGCGTTTCCAGAGCACCCACCATGTCCGTGTGGGGACTGTCCTTACCTCCTAACTAGGGAAAGAGGCCCAGAGACGTGAAGGCACTTGCTCAAGCTCATACAGGTGTAGACATTAGAGCTGGGATCTGAATCTGGGTCTGTTTGACTCTGAAGTCTGTGCTTTCCCTGTCACCGAGGCAGGGTGGTTGGGGCACAGACCCCAGAGCCAGACCTGGGTTCTAATCTTGCTCCTGCCCCCACCAGTCTTGGTACCCTCTTCTGTGAGAGTGGGTCTAATCACAGAAGTGGAGCTCTGACTTGTGAAGGGTGCGGAGCGGTGACCTGCCACGTTCGAATCTTCTGGATGTGGCCACGGGCAATGAACAAGTCCTTTCTGAGACTCTGTTTGTTAGGAGGCTGGGGCGTGCCTTTGGATCAGGAGGAGTCTGTGTGTAGCTCTCCGGGACAGGACATGTCACAACTCCCCCTCTTCTAGGGTCCTCTAAAGCCCCGCTCTGCTGGGGTACAGGGATTGGGGTGGGCATGGGGACAGGGAGCTGGAGCCCAGCTCCCCTGCTGTGATTTATGGGGGAGCTGGTAATGAAGCTGGCTGGCAGTAAATAATCAGACATGAAATCTTACCATTTAATTAACCAAAAATAAATGATCAAGGGCCCTTGGAAGAAGGGAGTCCTGGCCACCTCAGAGTCAGATGCTGCTGTGGGCTCGGTGTGGAATCACTCATTTGCTCATCATTCATTCATTGTGCATCATTCATTCCCATGGGCACAGCCTTTGCTGTTCCAGTGGAATGTTATCATACCCATCTTGCAGACTGGGAAGCTGAGGCCCAGAAAGAGGAATGGATTTGCTGAGAGTTCCATGGGAGTCAGTAAGTGACCTGGGATTTGATCTTGTGGCCCCTGAACCCAGGGCCGCAGCCCACAGCCCTCCTCCTTGTCCAGACCTGTCCATCTCTCCAGATCCTGCTGTTGCCCTCCTTGCCCAGGAAGGCCTCCTGGGCTGCTGTTGCCCAAGGTGCCTCTGAGTAACCCCAGATCTCGGGCAGCTGGGGCAGAGCTTGGTCCCAAGCCTTCCTTGCCTCTCCTTGACCTGTGTGGGTGGAGAATCTTTTCAGTTAAAGACAACACTCACCCATACCTCCAAGTGTATTTCTATAGAAATTGACTCCCTTGGTGGGAAAAAATAGATTCATAGGGCGATGGGAGGACTGGCCCCAGGAGCAAACAGAAAAGTCTGTGTGTGTGTTAAGGAGCTCTGTGAAGGGGCAGCTTTTCCTTTTCTCTCTTTGTATTTTAGGGGTCAGCCCCTGACTTTCAGTCACTCCTCCCTGGCCTTCTGTATAATGGGTACATGGCAGCTAATTAAATAGAGGATGGAAAAGGAAGTGGGAACAGAGGGGAGGAGGAGCTGGGATATGTGTCCTAGTGTCCTGATTTTGTTGTTCTGGATTTTTTCTTTCTCTGTTTCTTTTTTGTTGTTGTTATCATTTCTTTGGATTTTTTTTTTCCGGTGCCTTGTTCTTAACTTGAAAGGTAGCTAATATTTTGGAGCCCTTTGCATGTACCAGAGAAGAGTTACATGTAATGATCTCATCTGGTCTTCACAACAGCCCTGTAGAGTGAGTATTCTTAGTATCTCCATTTTCCAGCTAAGGCCTGTAAGGCCCAGAGAGGGGCAGTGACATCCCCAAGGACACACAGTTCAATAAGTGGCCGACCTGGGACTGAAATCAGGTTTGTCTGAGCCCAAACCCATGGCCTTTGTCCACTTTCTTTGCTGTTTCCCTGTTCATGAACTGACAGGACAGTGTCAGGGCAGCTATAGAAACTTCAACCTTTAACCCTGGGAAATGGACAAGTCCTGCAGGTTCAAGAAGAAGTGCTAGTGTGAGTGGGAAGGAAGATGGGCCAGATGGAGAAGGTGGGGGCTGCCCACTGTGGTCTGGCTATGGCTGCACCAAAGCTTTGGTTGGGGGTTGCCTGGGAGCACGTGCTCTGTATAAGACAAATCTGGCTTTGCATCATGGCTCTGCTGCCCACTTACTTTGTGGCCCTGGACAAGTTCCCTCCCCTGGCTGAGGGATAACAATGGGGCCCACCTTCCAAGGTTGGGGAGGGGATTACATGAGATCATTCAGGTCTGTGCTCAGCAGAACGTGTCAGGTATACAATAAGTGCCAAGTAAACGAGAGCCAATATTGTTTCTCTAGTATCAGGACTATAAAGAAAGCTGAGCGCCAAAGAATTGATGCTTTTGAACTGTGGTGTTGGAGAAGACTCCTGAGAGTCCCTTGGACTGCAAGGAGATCCAACCAGTCCATCCTAAAGGAAATCAGTCCTGAATGTTCATTGGAAGGACTGATGCTGAAGCTGAAACTCCAATACTTTGGCAACCTGGTGCAAAGAGCTGACTCATTGGAAAAGACCATGATGCTGGGAAAGATTGAAGGCAGGAGGAGAAGGGGATGACAGAGATGGTTGGATGGCATCAGCAACTCAATGGACATGAGTTTGAGTAATCTCCGGGAGTTGGTGATAGTCAGGGAGGCCTGGCATGCTGCGGTCCACGGGGTCACAAAGAACCGGACATGACTGAGTGACTGAACTGAACTGAGTATCAGTGTTCTACTGAAAGTGAAAGTCGCTCAGTTGTGTCCGACTCTTTGTGACCCCATGGACTATACAGTCCTTGGAATTCTCCAGGCCAGATTACTGGAGTGGATAGCCTTTCCCTTCTCCAGGGGATCTTCCCAAGCCAGGGATCGCATCCACGTCTCCCACATTAATACAAAGTCTTTTTTGTAGGATTATTGTATGAATTTGGGCTTGTATGAATTGTATTGTACTGTATGAATCAGAGATAATATATTCAAAATACCTAGATGAGTACCTGGTATGTGTTGGGTACTTCACAAAAGTAGAGCTTATTTCTTTCTTGTAAAACATATATTTATTTTTGTGCATATACACACTGAAGAAAGTCTGGGAGGAGAATTACCAAAATACCAACAGTGATTTTTTTTTTCAGGATTGCAGGTGATATTTTTCTTTTGTGTGATTTTCTGTGTTTTCTGCATCTTTAGCCACAAGGAGTTATCATTTTTGCACCTGGAAAACCAGAAACAACAGAAGCTGCTGTGGCCAGGCAAGCAGGGCCCTCCCCACCACCCCCAGTCCCCTGGCAGTGGATGCTCATTTTCCAGAAGGGGACCCAGAGAGCTGCTCTGTCCTCCATGGCCGAAGGCCCTGGACCCCTGGGTCTCAATACTTGGGAACTGGTGTTTCCATTTTGGGCCCCTTACCTTGGGCAGCCATTGAGGGATGTCCAGGGTTGGTCTATGACCAGGAGACACTCCTCATGCTTCCTTAAAGCTGAGGACACCTCCGGGCAGCCACCATGGTTCTAGCCCCTGCCCCTCAAACCTCAGACACACCCTGGTTTCTTCCTTCCCACCCCAGTACAACCCTGCCCCTCCTTACCAATTGGCATATGGAATGTGGAGACAATAGAAGCTGAGTGTAACCACTGTTTACAGAAAAAAAAAATGGTACAAGATTTATTTATTGGAAGGTGACTGAGGAATATGAATTCTACACTCCATTTAAAATGCTTTTTATTTCTCTCAGCCTTGGGGCTCAGAGTACATCTAATTTCACCCACAGCTATAATTCTCTACCAAACAGTTCCTGCTGCTCCTCTGGGGTCCCCAGGAACCAAGTTAGTTTATGTCTGCCACTGCTGAGGCGCAGGCAGGGGCAGCGACGGCTACGTGCCAGCGCGCACGGCGCCCTCCCACCCGCGCCACCCGCTGGAGCCGAGGTGCAGGACTCTGTGCCCATGACAGGCTGGGCCCGGCTGGGTCCACACGGTGCCCATGGCGCCAGGCCCCGAGCCTCGGGCTGGCCTGAACGTGAGCGGGCGAGCAGCCCATATCTCACACTGGACGTGTTGATTGCTCCAACCTCAGAGCTAACAAACAATTAGTTTGTTAGTATATTTATCCCGTGAACATTGGAGCCTGTGATTACAAATCCAATAGCGGGATTGTGGCAGCATTTGGAGATAAATCTGTGCTCCAGGCCTGATGGTGTCAGCCATGGGGGTGGGGGCAGCAGCCGGGGGAGGGGAGACACCTTGGTGGCCTTGTCTGCCTGTCCCTGTGGCCGTTTTTTTTTTTTTTTTCCTAGTTGCTTGTCGGTCTGGATGTGTCTCAGCCAGCTTGTCTGTCTAACCCTTTGCTGGCCTTCCTACCTGGCACTCTGTCCTTCCCTCTATACCAGCCCCGGGGCTGCAGAAGTACCTTGGAAGATGCCACGCCTTGAGTTGCTGATGTTCTACCTGGAGAGACAGCGACACCCATGCTGGTGATCACAGGGATGGGTGGAGAGAGCACCGTGGGGCCTCAGGGAGGAAGGGGCTATCTCTGCAGGAAGGTCAAGGAGGCCCCTGTGGGTGCTGGCCAGTAGCAGCCCCTCTTTCTTTCCTTTGCCTTTTTCAACGTCTTTCCTCAGGGCTCCCCTATCTTGAAAACAAAACCCCAAACCCTCCCTAGGCTACCCACCCCATCTTCTTACCATCATAGTTTTCTTCACTTGTGCAGGTTTGGACCACTGCCCCCATTGTCTTCTTTGGTGCCCAGTAGATCCAGTTGCCCCTGGAGATGCTGTAATGGACACCTGTCCTTCCCACCTCTCAGTCCCCTGGGGACCCCTGGACTCCCTTTCCTTTGTGACCTCTTGAGCTTTCCATGGCACGGCAGAGCTCCCCCTGGACTGGGCTCCATTCCCTCTGAGTGAGTCTCCCTAACTCCCATGAGTCCCTCTTGCTCTGCTGGCTTCTTAACTGCAGCTGTCCCCCGGGGCCAGTTCTGCAGGGCTGCAGGGCTCTTATGGTTTGTGAAGAGGAATTTCAGGGCACTGACTAGGGCTTAGACTCTCATCCACCAAAGTCATCATCTTCTTCTTCTTTTTAAAGACATAATTCTCATACTGTAAAATTCACCTTTTAAAAGTAAGCATTCAATGGTTTTTAAAATTTATTATTTTTACTTAAAAATATTTTATTATTTATTTGGCTGCATCAGGTCTTCACTGTGGCATGTGGGAGTGTCAGTCATCCTTGAGGCATGCAGGATCTTGATTTAGTTGTGGCATGCACAATCTTTTAGTTGCAACATGCGAACTCTTAGTCAACTTGTGTTGGATCTAGTTCCCTTACCATGGATTGAACCCAGGCCCCCTGCATTGGGAGAGTGGAGTCTTAGCCTCTGGACCACCGGGGAAGTCCTAGTGATTTTTAGTATATTTACAAGGCAAACAAAAGAGGCTTCCCCGATGGCTCAGCGGGTGAAGAATCTGCCTGCAATGCAGGAGACACAGGAGACACGGTTTTGATCCCTGGGTTGTGAAGATTCCCTGGAGGAGGAAACGGTAACACACTCCAGTATTCTTGCCTGGAGAATCCCATGGACAGAGGAGCCTGTTGGGCTAAAGTCTATGGGGTCACAAAAAGTCAGACACGACTGAGCACACAGCACACAGAGACAGAATTTCTGGGGTTTACAGTCTAAACCTATGTGTGAGTCCTCTGCCTGTAAATGTCTGAAGCTGGGTGAGCCAATTGCTTCTCTAATATCAAGATTTTTATCTACAAGATGGAAGTGATAATAGCACCTACCTCATTGATTTTGTTGGAAAATTACCTGGGATAATGTATGTAGAGGGCTTAGCACAGACCCTGGCACACAGTCTATACCAGGTATAAAGACTTCATTTTTGTTTTTGTTTTTGTTTTTAATTAGAAGAAAGTTTATACTTTATTGAGTGAAGACTTCTAATCCTACAAAGACTTCGTTTTTGGACCATTTCCCAGTCAACTGTGGATCCTAGTCTGGGATAGTTCAGGGACAGGGAGCTTAAAGATGCACTCGGGGCAAAGGAGTAGGGCTGCCTTTCCACTTCTCAACAGTCTATTCTATAAAATAATTTCTTTAGATCTAGAGCTTACCAGTGAATCAATAACTCTGATCCCCTGTAGTCTCAGTCTCCAGATAAATGTCCCCTTGCATCTCCTGGTTAGACTGTGAAAGGGGTGAGTGTGCAGTGTGGACAAGCCCCAGTCAGCACCTTGAACAGAGACTTGCTGCTGTCCGTGGTGCTGATAGCTTTCAGGCCTGCTGCTCACCTCAGAGATGTGGCTACTCAGGGACTAGAGGTAATGTCTGAAATCTTTATGTGTGTGTGAATGCATGGGAGTATGTTTACATGTATGTGTGTGTGTGTGTGTGCATGTGTGCACACATGTGCGGGGTGGGAGGGACCTGGATCATAGCAATTGACTTCCATAAGGTCAAAGAATGTTCAAATTCCTTACAATTTTGCTCATTTTACATGCTAGCAAGGTAATGCACAAAATCCTTCAGGTTATGCTTCAGCAGTACATGAGCTGAGAACTTCCAGATGTATAAGCTGGATTTAGAAAAGGCAGAGGAAGCAGAGATCAAATTGCCAACATCCATTGGATCACAGAAAAAAACAAGGGAATTCCAGAGAGACATCTACTTCTGCTTCATTGACTATGCTAAAGCCTTTGACTATGTGGATCACAACAAACTGGAAAATTCTTAAAGAGATGGGAATACCAGATCACCTTACCTGTATCCTGAGAAACCTGTATGCAAGACAAAAAGTGACAGAACCAGACATGGAACAATGGACTGATTCAAAATTGGGAAAGAGTATGTCAAGGTTGCATATTGTCACCTTGCTTATTTAACTTATATGCAGAGTATATCATGTGAAATGTCAGGCTGGATGAATCACAAGCTGGAATCAAGATTGCCAGGAGAAATATCAACAACCTCAGATATGCAGATGATATCACTCTAATGGCAGAAAGTAAAGAGGAACTAAAGAGCCTCTTAATGAAGGTGAAAGAGGAGAGTGAAAAAGCTGGCTTAAAACTCAACATTCAAAAAACTAAGATCATGGCATCCAGTCCCATCACTTCATGACAAATAGATGGGGAAAAAGAGGAAACAGTGACAAATTTCATTTTCTTGGGCTCCCGAATCACTACAGATGGTGACTACAGCCATGAAATTAAAAGACACTTACTTGCTCCTTGGAAAAAAAGCTATGACAAACCTGCACAGCATATTAAAAAGCAGAGACATCACTTTGCTGACAAAAGTCTGTGTAGTCAAAGCTATGATTTTTCCAGTAGTCATACACATATATGAGAGTTGGACCATAAAGAAGGCTGAGCACTGAAGAATTGATGCTTTCAAACTGTGGTGATGGAGAAGACTCTTGAGAGTCTCTTGGACAGCAAGGAGTTCAAATCAGTCAATCCTAAAGGAAATCAACCCTGAATATTCATGGAAGGACTGATGCTGAAGCTCCAATACTTCAGCCATCTGATGTGAAGAGCCGACTCTGGAAATGAATTTGAGCAAACTCTAGGGGATAGTGAAGGACAGGGAAGCCTGATGTGCTGCAGTCTATGGGGTCACAAAGAGTCAGACAGGACTGAGCAACTGAACAAGAACAAGGTGACTTAGGACTCCTCCCTCAATCCTGCAGGCACTGGAGATCCTAAGCCAGGGTGAATAAGAGGTTGGCTGGAGGAAGAGTAACATCTTAAGATGACTGCCCCAACCTTCTAGGAATTCCTCTTGATGCTAAGAGAACCTGAGAAAAGCCCATTCCCACTCTTTTCAGTGGCTGGGACCATACAATGCCTTATTATAGCAGATTGTAGGGGGCACTGCTCTAGTCTTCCTCTAGTGTTAGTTGTTCAGTAGTGTCTGACTCTTTGCGACCTCAGGGACTATAGCCCACCAGTCTCCTCTATCCATGGAATTCTGCTGGCAAGAATACTGGAGTGGGTAGCCATTCCCTTCTCTAGGGGATCTTCTTGACCCAGGGATCAAACCCAGGTCTCCTGCATTGCAGGCTGATTCTTTACCATCTGAGCCACCAGGGAAGCCCAGTCTTCCTCTGAGTGGGGAACCAAATGAGAGATCGGGCCCCATCAGCTCTTTGCAGTGTCCTCTAGGCCTTGTCTTGGAGCAAGTGAGGGTCGGCAGGGTGTGACATCAGGACTTTCTTCACCTGCCCAGGAGATTTGTGATCTGTCTCCTGCCTCTGTGTCTAACTGCAGGGCTAAAGACTGTAGCTTCTCTTCCTTCCCCTTCTGGAGGAACTTGGTTTGTGGGCTGGGCCCCATGATTTAATTCAAGTCCCTGCTGATGTGGGAGCAGGCCTCCAGACTAGCCTGCCTTCCTGTGGCTAGGACCCCCTCACTGGGGGTTGCCAGCATTTCCCCAGGACCTGGGAATCAGGCTGGGTCACTCTGATCTGGTGTATGTCTGGGAGAGCACTCAATGCCCCAAACCAGCAACTCTGAGACCCTGCCTATCCCACCCCAGATCACTTTAGACATAGGCTGTAGTCACATTTGTTTCATTCTTAGCCATTCCTGTTCTTAGCCATCTGTCCCTGATCCTGCTGGGAGCTTCTTGATTGCTGGAAAGCTGAGGCTATGCAAAATAAATTCTTATCTTTCCCCATCTCCATGGTTCTCTCATCCTCATCTCACATTGGGATGCTTGCCTTTGGGGACGGGGTTCATTTCCCCCACACTTCTTCTAATAGTTAAAAAACAATTTTTAGAAAACCCCAAAAAAGACTTCATGATCCATTAACAGGCTATAGGACAGACCCAATAGGATGCGTATGTTTGTTTTGGTGACTGCGAGAGACGTTTGATACATGGTTATTTTTATGTATGCGAGATGTGATTCCATATGGGGCTAAATCTGTACATTCTTTCTCTGTGATTGTGTGTGTGCATGTGCACGTGTGCACGCATGTTTGTGCAAGAGAAAGAGAGCTGTCTCCTTGGGTGAGACTAGATCATGTCAAGAAATAAGTCTCAGTCTCTTTCTCTCTTCCTCCTCTCTCTCTCTCTCTGCTTTGTGAATGCACATTTATGTGTATCATCCATTTTCCTAAAAGCTCAGAGTGCAATGTACTGGGTGTGGCTCTGTGTCCTCTCCCAACATAAGCTATATCCATGTACACAGGCTGAGGCAAGTGTGTGTGCACGCGTGGGTCGTGCCCATCATTTAAGTTCCTGTCCCTCTGCCTCTCTGTCTCATGTAGCGAGCATACGCCAGTGTCTGTGGGGATGTGATCCTGACATTCTGCCAGGAACCAGTTCCCTTCATAAAACCAAGTTGCCAACTTCCCCCCCCCCCCATGGCAAAGTTGTTTCTTTGAAACGCTTCCAGCACCTGGCTTAATAGACCTTCCTGTGAGCATATTCCCAGTTCCACACTGCTCCCCAGTGACTGGGGACCTTTTGTCAAGCACATATGAAATTAAGTGAAATAAAAATCATATTAAAAATTATTACCATCTAACAGCCATTAGTCTGCACACTGCTGTCAGCCTGTGATGGATTCCTCACTTACTTCAATGAATGTTCTAACGACAGTGATAAAATCACTCAGAAAAAATAGAATAAACTGTTAACCCTCTCCCCATCGACACTTGTTTTTCTTTGAGAAAAATACAATAAGAGATCCTGGTAGAAGAGATAGAGCCACTTGTGACTCTTTATTTTCTTAAAAAATATTTATTTATTTGGCTCTGTTGAGTCTTTGTTGCGGCACGCAGAATCTGCCATTGTGGCCCATGGCCTCTATTTGTAACGAGCAGGTTTAGTGTTCTCCGCACAGATTGTGGGATCTTAGTTCCCCGACCAGGGATCAAACCTGAATCCCCTGCATTGCAAGGCATATTCTTAACCACTGGACCACCAGAGAAATCCCCATATGTGACTCTTCAGATAGAAAAGTGAGCTGGGTGTGGGGCACTAGGCTTTGACCTCTTAATTTTGAGAGAGAATTTTGCTTTAGACTCTAGACATCAGCCCTACTTTCTGAGCTCTGAGTTGAGATTTGGATTCTGGTTGAATTGTTCCGAGTTAGGTCAGGTGGGGCTTAGTTCTTGTACTTTAAACTTTAAAGTAGGTTAATTTATTTAGAAAGATTTATTATACATCTACATCTGACAGGAAGGCCCAGGTGGAACATTATATGTATCTGAGCTGAGGCAGTGACCAAGAGGATGGGGAGACCAGGCAAATTAGAAAGATGCCTTAAAGGTAGAAAAGACAGGATTAGCTAGTGGGTTTTATATGACGTAGAGAGAGTGAGGTATCATGATGTTAATTGTGGAAGTGACTAGAAGTTGTTGTTGTTCAGTTGCTCAGCTGTGTCTGACTCTTTGGGACCCCATGGACTGCAGCAGGCCAGGCTTCCCTGTCCATCACTAACTCCCAGACCTTGCTCAAACTCATGTCCATTGAGTCAGTGATGCCATCCAACCATATCATCCTCTATCATCCTCTTCTCCTCCTGCCTTCAATCTTTCTCAGCATCAGGGTCTTTTCCTATGAGTCAGTTCTTCGCATCAGGTGGCCAAAGTATTGGAGCTTCAGCTTCAGCGTCAGTCCTTCCAATGAATATTCAGGACTGATTTGCTTTAGGATGGACTGGTTTGATCTCCTAGCTGTCCAAGAGACTCACAAGAGTCTTCTCCAACACCACAGTTCAAAAGCATCAATTCTTTGGGGCTCAGCCTTCTTTATGGTCCAACTCTCACATCCATACATGACTACTGGAAAATCCATAGCTTTGACTATATGCACCTTTGTTGGCAAAGTGATGTTTCTGCTTTTTAATATGCTGTTCAGTGGGGGACTAGAGGGTGGAGGTCATGATTCACTGAAGTAGGGAACAGACAGTCCTTTAGTGGGAGAGAAGAGCTCCGTGATGAGTTCACTGAGTGTGGGGAGCCTCTGGGTAACCAAAGTGGCTGCAGAGAAGCTTCTGGACTCCTGGATCTGTGGTCCCTGAGAGGGTTTGGGCTGGAGAGACAGATCCAGGTGTCCTTGGCCCTCAGGTCAGAGGAGAAGCCAGGGAGTGGATGAGACCATCCAGGGAGTGTGTGGAAAGAGGAGAGTCCCAAAGACAGTACCTTGAGGACAACCGGCCATCAAGAAGGTCCCAGCAGGAGACAGAGAAGGAGTGGCTGGGGAGGAGAGGGGAGAAGAGGAAGGTGTGATGTCACAGAGCTCAGGAAGGGAGAGGGTTTCAACAAGAGGGAAGTGGTGGGTAAAGTGAAATGATCCAGAAAACCAGTTAAGCGCTGATAAATGTTGATGGCAACGTGGAGGTGCTGGGGACAATTCTGAGGGAGGAAGGAGAAGGAAGTGAGATGGAGATGTAGGTACCCTCACTGGCAGAGCCCTCTTCCTGCAGAGAAAATGCCTAAGGAAGCCATTCCCTCTGGCTCAGTCATGCGAACACAGAAGGGTGAGCCTGCAGACCTTCTAGAGCCTCCCCACTGGGATCAGAGGTGCAGGCTGGCTTTGTTCCAGTCCGCTGGGTCCTGCCTTTGCCTGTGGGAACACAGTGTGGAGCCTTCCTGGTGTCACTCAGTGACCCTCAGAGATGGAGGCATGTGAGGGAGGGGCTTCTACCTCAGTCCTTGGGAGCTTAATGGGTTCACAGGTTCTGCTGGTTCCTCCAGGGGGTTCACGGCTCCTTGGGTGAAGGTAGGGGGCCTTGATGAAGGTGGCAGTGCCTAAGAGATGGTTCTTTGTGTTGGGAGGGTCTCTCTTCTGGTGGAATACCTGTCCCCGCTTCCCTTGTCTGTGAGGCTTGGCGCCTTCTCTGGGCTGAGAGATCTGAGTCCCTCCCCTTCCCCTGGAGCCTCCTTTGTGAGAGAGGCAGGCAGGGCACACCTGTTCACAGTGAACATGAGACACTCGGGGTGGTGGGAGGACAGGTGACCCAGTTGGGGTCCCACCACCAGCCAGTGCAGGGCGGAGACCAGGGCTACTTGGAGAGGACAGAGGGTCTTCCCCAGCTAGGCTGGAAGCGGTGG
The DNA here is from genome assembly GCF_054371585.1 of Giraffa tippelskirchi. Taxonomy (NCBI): domain Eukaryota; kingdom Metazoa; phylum Chordata; class Mammalia; order Artiodactyla; family Giraffidae; genus Giraffa; species Giraffa tippelskirchi. The sequence continues at coordinate 9,949,027 of NC_137278.1, read as the reverse complement.
GCTGCTGGACATCCATCTCTCTCCCTTCAAGAGGGGGATGCTCCCCATTCCATTTTGGGAAGAGCGTGGACCTTCATTCGCTAGAAAAGTCAACCAGGGAGGATGGGTGATATGTCAGGGCCTTGCTTCTGCTGGAAACGTGACATGTAAACACGCACATGTGGCCACACCGATGGGACTGAGATTCTTTCATCCACTTTCTCCTTTTTGGTTTTCTAGGGCTGAGACGATGTCCCCCCTTTTGCACTCAAATAACCAAAGCCACTCTATTTGGCTTAAGCTCAAAAGGGATTTATTTTCAAGGACAGGAAACACAGCCTAGGAACAGGGTCAGAGAACCCTGGGGGGTCTGAGGCAGCCTCACCGTCCATCTCGCTCTATGTCTGGAGCCAAATGGCCTCTTAGTTGAGCATCCCTGTGTGCATCTGTTTCATTCTTTTGTCCGTACTTGGCTCTCCCTGCTTCTCCAAGCCTGTGGACAAATAGGGCTGCGTCCTGAACTCTGTGCTTTCATGTCACCTGGGTGAACCTTGTGTCCTGAGCACACATCCCACATTCCTGAGACTGAGAACCTGATTGGCCCAGGCTGGGTCAGGTGTTCATCTCTGGTCCAATCAGCTATGGCAGGAGTCACATGGTAATAGTAATACTATTGACAAGGAGGAGGATAATGATAATGATGAGGAAGTAAGCACTATAATTATCAGCCTCACTTACAGGTGAGACATAGAGAGTTGAAGAGGCACGCTCAAGGTCACACTTCTAGTGTGTGGCTGAGTTGGACTTGGAACCCGGGAGTCTGATCCTAACATCTGTGAGCCTGGCTGCTGTACGATACTGTCTCTTGAACATGGCAGCCAGGCCCATCCCTAGAAGGGCAACTTTTATTTTTATTTCTTTAAATATTTACTTATTTGGCCGAGCCTGGTCTTAGTGTGGCATGTGGGCTATTTAGTTGCAGCATGTGAGATCTAGTTCCCTGACCAGAGGTTGAACCTGGGACCCCCTGTCTTGGGAGTGCGGAATCTTAGCCACTGGACCACCAGGAAAGTCCCTTGGAAGGGCAAGTTTTAGATAAGAGGAATCGGGACAGATAACTCCAGACCCAGCAGCACCCCACTATCCTCTGATGGGAGGGGCTTGCACACCTGGCTTCAGGCAAAGCACAGGGCCTTTCTCCACATTGGCTTCTGGCCCCTGAGCCCACAGTTTCCTGTTTTAGTTTTCTGGAGCTGCTGTATCAAGTACCACAAAGTTGGTGGCTTAAAATAACAAAGTTTATTCTCTCGATTCTAGAGGCTGGAAGTCTGAAATCAAGGGTGTTGGGAGGGCCAGGCTTCCCCAAAGTCTCTCGAGAAGAATCCTTCCGGCCTCTTCTTGCTCCTGGAGGTTGTTGGCAATCCTTGACACCCTCTGGCTCACAGCTGCATCACCCCAGTCTCCGCCTCTGTCATCACACGGCATTTGTCTCTCCTCTTCTTATAAAGAAATTGAATTAAGGTCCTCCCTAATCCAGTATGGCCCCATCTTAACTTGATTATATCCGCAAAGGTTTTAGTTTCATATAAGGTCATGTTCACAAGTACCACTGTTGTTAAGTGGTATTAACACTTCATCATATCATTTTGAGGGACACAATTTGACCCATAGCACCTTCTAAGAGGGTCCCTGTGACCCTGATAGTGTTGTACTGAGGACAGGGTCTCTGGTCAGAGGGAGACAAGACGAAGGGGTAATTTTGCACCTTGGGAAGCAGGAGTTGGGTTAGGAATGCAAGGGAGTGACCATTACCCCCAAAACCATTTCAGCTCTGGGGTCTGGAGCTCTGGGGTCTGGAGTCCCATTGCAGCAGGAATGATTAGAACTGTCAGCCCCGAGGCTAGAACAAAGCTGCCCCTTCCAGCTTAGAAAAGTAATTATACAGAGGTGGTGACCTCACCTAAGACCTTGGTCTCAGTATTCCTGGTGGAGTTTCTTGGGATGACTTTGGGGTACAATAATGAGACTACTCCTAGGACTGAGGTCCCCTGGGCAGCTCCCCACTCATTTATTCATAAAGCATTCCAATACCAGGAATTGTCACTAGCACAGGAGATAGCCTCATGGAGTAAGACTCAATCAACCACTCCAATGACTACTGCTAACTAGTGATAACTGGTGTGTCTGTATGTGTGGTGGTGGTGTGGTGTGTGTGTGTGTGTGGTGTGTATGTGTGTGTGTGTCCAACACTATACCTAATAGGGAGGCTGGGTTTTGATTATGGGTTCAGGGAACTTAAGCAGAGACCTAAGGGATTAAGAAAGAAACAGGCAGGTTGGACAAAGTGTTCTAGGGTGTGTGTGCTTAGTCGCTCAGTCATGTCCAGCTCTTTGCAACACCATGGACTCTAGCCTGCCAGGCACCTCTGTCCGTGGGATTCACCAAGCAAGAGTAGTGGAGTACGATGCCATGCCTTCCTCCAGGGGATCTTCCTGACCCAGGGATGGAACCCAGATCTCCCAAATTGCAGGCAGATTCTTTACCGTCTTAGCCACCAAGGTGAGGTGAGGAGAGGTCATCTGAGATGGGGCTGCATCCATTATGGAATCTCTAGGTAGGTGACAAAGGTCTAAAGAAGTTGTCACGAGATAGGTGAGCCTGAGAGTGTGAGCAGGGACCCATCAACAGAGTTACTCCAGTGATAGGGACTCTGTCCAGCTTTGAGCCAGGTCACTGTCTGAGGAGGGAGGGAACACTGAGTGGGAACTGGTGCTCAGTCCCTCAACCCTGTTCCCTTCCTTTCACGTTGACAAATCTGGGGCTCTGTCTACTCAGGACCCAGAGCTCCTGGCTGCCCTGGAATCAGAGAGGCTGCCATGGCTGGCAGAAAACTGGAGGGTTGGGCGGGCCGAGGCAGAAGGGGACCCGGGATAGCCAGGAGGCTGATTCACTGAGGAAGGGAGGGCTTTGAGATGCCCCTCCCAATAAGACCTCTCGGGTAAAGTAGCTCAGATCCTTTGAGTCCACAGGTCCACTGCCCTGATCAGGGGCACAGAGTCTGCGTGGGGCTGAATCTGTAAAATCCCCAAAGTTGAAAGGGTCAGCAAGAGCAGGGGTTACACAGTGGGCTTGAGAGATGGGGTGGGACTGTGACCCTCCTTGGGGGGCTGTGTTATCACTGGGTTCCACATGACCTGGTTATCCCAACTCCATGAAGGGGCTGAGGACTTGGACCAGAGACTAGAATTGAGCTGGTGGGAAATCACAGAGCCTCCTGGGAGGGGAGTTGGAGGGGCATGTGTGGGGCAAGAAGATTCAGTGGGGACTGAACCATCACTTAGGGCTGTGGGAGGCCCTGGATTCTGCAGGCTCAGAGGGCTTGGGGATTCCCACACACTGAGAGAGCAGCATGGCTCTGCACCACCCACCCTGGAAGCTGGGGGTCAGGAAGTTTCCCATTCTCCTTGACCATAAGCAATGCAATGGAGTCATGTTTGGATTGTGCCTGGGCTCTGCTGCTTAGACGCTGTGTGACCTGGGCACAGGCTTATTTAACTTATATGCAGAGTACATCATGAGAAATGTTGGGCTGGGTGAAGCACAAGCTGGAATCAAGATTTCTGGGAAAAATACCATTAACCTCTGATATGCAAATGACACCACCCTTATGGCAGAAAGCAAAGAAGAGCTAAAGAGCCTCTTGATGAAAGTGAAAGAGGAGAGTGAAAAAGTTGGCTTAAAACTCAACATTCAGAAAACTGAGATCATGGCATCTGGTCCCATCACTTCATGGCAAATAGATGGGGAAACAGTGGAAACAGTGACAGACTTTATATTTTTGGGCTCCAAAATCACTGCAGATGGTGACTGCAGCCATGAAATTAAAAGATGTTTACTCCTTGGAAGAAAAGTTATGGCCAATCTAGACAGCATATTAAAAAGCAGAGATATTACTTTGCCAACAAAGGTCCGTCAATCAAAGCTATGGTTTTTCCAGTAGTCATGTATGGATGTGAGAGTTGGACTATAAGGAAAGCTGAGCACCGAAGAACTGATGCTTTTGAACTGTGGCATTGGAGAAGACTCTTGAGAGTCCCTTGGACTGCAAGGAGATCCAACCAGTCTCCTCTAAAGGAAATCAGTCCTGAATATTCATTGGAAGGACTGATGCTGAAGCTGAAGCTCCAATACTTTGGCCACCTGATGTGAAGAACTGATTCATTTGAAAAGACCCTGATGCTGGGAAAGATTGAAGGTGGGAGGAGAAGGGGACGACAGAGGGTGAGATGGTTGGATGGCATCACTGACTCAATGGACATGAGTTTGAGTAAACTCTGGGAGCTGGTGATAGACAGGGAGGCCTGGCGTGTTGCAGTCCATGGGGTCACAAAGAGTTGGACACAACTGAGCGACTAAACTGAACTGAACTGACCTGAGGCACGTTCTTCGCCCTCTCTGATGAGCTTAAGTGAAGTCGCTCAGTCGTGTCTGACTCTTTGCAACCCCATGGACTGTAGCCTACCAGGTTCCTCCACCCATGGGATTTTCCAGGCAAGAATACTGGAATGGGTTGCCATTCCTTTCTCCAGGAGATCTTTCCAACCCAGGGGTTGAACCCAGGTCACCCGCATTGTAGGCAGATACTTTACCGACTGAACTACCAGGGAAGCTCTGATGAGCTTCCTCCTCCATAAAATGGGAGAGTGCCGTTTTGCCCCATGGAGTTGTATCTAGAACAGAGCCTGCTGGTAAATGGTAGGTGAGTGTGTGTTGAGGGGTGTGTCTGAAGCACCAGAGCCTGTATCAGTGGCCTTGAGGGAAAGGAGGAGGTTGGTGTGAAGAGGTTGAGAGACAAGAATCTATCTGTCACCTCCCGACCCCAGGGACTCACATCTGAGCCATGGAGAGACAGTGTCCAGGCAGGAGCTGAAGGACCATTTACACTGGGGATGTTGGTGACTCGAGCCATTGGCTGAGCTGCTGTGGGCTCAGAGAGGCATTCCCCCTCCCCAAATCTGCATGAATTCTGCATGGCATTTGCTCATTGAAAGCCTCTGGGGAAGCAGTGGGTTTGCAGCTTTGTTGACATCAGGGCAGTCCCTTGGCAGAGACACAAATTGGATCAGGGTAGAGCAGGAGAGTGCTGTGGGTGTCTCACACCTAAAGCCCCCACCCTGGGGGAACCCCAGAGCTGCCAGTGTGCTTATGCAGGGGTGGGATGGGGTGTGCAGGGAAATGCAGGCAGATCTAAGGAGTCCCTGAGATGGTGCCCCCCTCGGCCTCTTCGGATTGAACTCAGGATAACCGGCCACTCCAGGGTTCCACAGAGTCAGTCTCAAGCCAGGCCTTGTTCTCATTGGCTCCAAGCCCAGGGGGTGGAACTTTGGAGAAGGGGTGACATCCTGTGGATGCCCAGGCCATGCTGAGTTCATAGATAACTTCATGACTTCCGGCACATCCAGGTACTCCCTGAAGGATTATTTTCTTAGTACATATTACAAGTTGACCTTTTTTCTTTACCTTTTTTCTTTCTTATCTTAAAATAATTTATTTGAAGAGAAAAATTCACCTCTCTGTGGGAGACACTCTGATTATAAAGGATTCCACGCCTGGCCCTGGACACTGACAAGCTGTGTGATGAGGGGTCAGTCCTAACCGCTCTATGCCTCGGCTTTCTCATCTCTTCTTCAGGGCTGATAACCTTGGTGCCCGATAGGGTATTCTGACGTTCGATGAGTTAAGATATGCAAAGCTTAGAACAATACCAGACCCACTGTAAGTGCTGTCTATGTCTAAGCTACATTATTATCATTGCTGTTAAGTGGAGAGCCAGCATTACTTGCTATGAATGGAGGCAGCTGTAAAAATAAATATAATGAAAATGCAACGGAATTATTAAATTCCAGCCAGTTCCTGCAGTCAGCAGCAGGCTCGCAGCCTGGGCTCTGCAGTCTCTGTTTTTAAAAGGGTAATTTGTGGTGTTAGAGAAGCGGTCCACAAGCCAGCACCAGACTGACTTACAGTTAAAAGGGAAACCACTTCCCCACTAAAAATGCAGGGAGTTTTACTGCCTACCAGTGGCCCACGTGCCGCCCTGGGAGGCTTCATGGCGGCGGTCAGGGCTGGGCAAGCAGGACAGACAGATACTCCAACCTGGGCTCAGTTCCAAGGTTTTGCTGTTTGCCAGCTGTGTGGCCTGGGAAGGTTTCTCCACCTCCCTGAGCCTTAAGGTGCTTGCCTGAAAGGAAGACAAACCAAGCCCCATCCTAGGTATGCTGGAGGAGACAAGAGATGAAGAGCCGCAGGGCTTCCCATGGTCCCGGCCAAACTCCCTGGCTCTGTGTCACCTTCAGTGGGTCAGAGAGGACTCAGGACCACTTCCAGGTGGGAGACAAGCCAGGAGGGCAGCATTTAAGGGTGTCATTTGCAGACACCAGTGGGTCAGGTTTTATGTCCACAGACAGCTCTGGGTTCACTTACGATTCTGCTGTTTTCAAAGCCTGAGAAAGCTGGTGGAGGGAATCAGGATGCTGTGGTGGCCTCTGTGCTCCGCCGTCACTGAGGGGCCACCTGGGCACCTGTGGAGGCTGCCTAACGAGCGGCTGAGGTGGCAGAGGTGGCCTGGGCACTGCCGCGCTCACTGAGCAGAGCAGTGAGACATGACCAGGAGGATCGCGGGGCCTGCCCAGGCTGCCCAGCGCGCTCTCCTTGCCAATTTGCTGGTGACCCTGGGCCCAGCTCTTAAACCCAATGCCTCAGACTCTCCATCAGTAAAGTGAGGGGAGGCCCTGTCACCTTCAGACCTCAGGAGGCAGCTCAGGGCGCGAGGAGAGAAGCTGGGTTCATGGCTGGCTCTCCTGGGGTTTGCCGTGTGACCTTGGGTGAGTCCTGTGTCACTCTGGGTCCCAGTTTACACGATGGTTTCCAGGGGTCTGTCTGGCTGATTCCCACAACCTCAGCCTTTGGGGGCCTGGGATTCTGTGGATCGCAGACAGAGGTGGAGCAAAGCTGAGCAGAGGGGAATTCCTGCCTGGAAGGTGCCTCTAAGCCGCCTCCCTGCATGGTCTAGGGGGTCCTGAGCCGGGCAGAGAAGAGGAGACAAGTGTCCAGACGGCTGGATTTTGGTGTCGATCATGTCTGGTGTGAATCCTGGCACCACATCAGGGCTTGCGTGGCCCTGGACATGTGTCTCCTTCACCCTGGGCTTCAGTCTTCTCATCAGTAGCATGAGGAGATGGTGGTATGTGTGGCCGTGACATCACAGCGGGCAGAGGGGAAGAGAAGAACTGGGCACAGAGTCTGGCTCCCAGAGGCTGAGGAAGTGATGGATGATAATAATAATAGTATTGATTATGGTTGTGCTTTGCTGGTGGTCTTGTTGCTGTTGTGCAGATTCAGAACCAGGGGGGTGGTTGGATAACACAAAGGTGGGGAGGCCGGGCAGGCCGGGGCTCTGGGAGCGGAAGGGTTAAGTCTCCATGGAAACAGGCATGCATTATTTACGCGGCCTAATGAATAAAACATTTATGTGGTAGGCTAATAAATTCCCTCACACAAAGCAAAGTAAGCTATGATTTAAATATCGGCCTCTGCTGGCTGGCTGAGTTATGGAGCCTGCTCAGGGGGACCCTCTTGGTTTTACACCGCCATCCACTGCAGGGAGGGGAGCAGGGGAGGAGGGCGGAGGGGGAGACCCTCCCTAGGAAGTGGCTTTCTGGGCCCTCTGGACCCCTGGCCTGAACCCACTGCTGCTCCTTGCTATGGTGCCCCAGAGAAATTTCCCCAGGGCCACGGAGGGGGCACTGGGTGACAGGTGGGGCTGGTCCTTGCCCTAGGACTCGATTTTGTGGGGAGAGGTCATCAGGGGTGGGGGCAGCTTGCTGGGGCGTCCTGGGGGCAGTGGCTTTTCTGAGGTTTGAAAGGCTTGCAGATGTGGGTTGGGTGACAGTCAGAGGGCACACATGGAGGCTTGGGGTCCTGCCTGGTCCTCCTGGGGATGGGGCCCATCTGCCCAGCATGGGGGAGCTGGCATAGCTGGGAGGCTGAGGTGGGGGGGTTGCTGGGGGAACGTGAACAACACAGAGTAGGGCAGCAGGGATCAGTGGTAAAGCCCATGTCTGGGGAGCTGGAGCACCAGCCTGCCCCCAACCCCCGCCTTGGCCTCTGCTGTTGTTTCATCTCTCTGCGGTTTTATCTCACTGCTCATCTCCTCCTTCATTCATTTGGCTGTTTCTGCCCATCTGTCTGCCTCTCTCTCTCTCACCGTCTCTCTTTCCCTTTTTCTTCCTCTGCATTTCTGTCTCTTTCTCTGACTCTCTCTTTATTTTTTTTCCTATTTCTGTCTCTCTATGTCTCTTTTCTCTGTCTCTCTCTTTGTGTCTCTCTCTCTACCTTTGCCTCTGTATTTGTCTTGCTCAGGTTCTCTCTCCATCTCTGGCTCTTTACGTCTCTGTCTCTTTCTGGGAAAATCTCACATGGTGATGAGAGGGTCCCGTGTGCTTGGATCAGGATGTGTGAGGCCCCCACGCGGTTGTGAAGGAGGGGCCTCCCAGGCTCTAAGGGCTTGAGCATTTGCCTAAGGAACCCTGCGGAAGTGGGCTCGGGGTCCACCCACACACCAACACACTGGAGAGTCCATTGGGCCCCCTTAGCCGGGAGGCCTTCTGAGTTCTGTCTTCAGGCCAGTAGAAGCCACCAAGTGGAGACCTCCGCTGGGGAGCCTGAGAAAGGGGTGCTGACACTTTGAACAAGCTCGTCGCATTGGATTAGGGCCTCCTGGCCACTCCCTGGGACACGGTCCTCGGCAGTGGTGCTGAAAGGTTGTTGCTAAACCACAAAAGACGCCGGGATTCTTGGCCTCCGGAGGAGAAGAATTCAATCCGGGGCCAGAGACAAGGCTTGATCGCTCAGAGCTTTTGTGTAATCAAGTTTTATTAAAGTATAAAAGATTATTAAAGAGATAGAGAAAGCTTCTGACATAGACATCAGAAGGGGGCAGAAAGAGTACCCCCCTGCTAGCCTTTAGCTGGATGTTATATAGCTAGTAGGAGTCTGCTAATTAAAGAAAGGAAATGTCTCAAAACTCAGAGAATGGCACCAGGTGAGTCATCCCAGGCCATAAAACGATTGACATGAATCTTGAAGACCGGCAGATTTCCATACAAATATATAGTTTCATTAACATAGATTAGGAGAACAATGTATGAGTATAACATACCGGTTTGTCAAGTCGGTTCTGAGGCTTTAGGTGGAACCGACTTGAAGACACAGTCTAGGTAAATACATAGTACATTAACATAGCTTAAGTCAAACATTTCCATAAGAAAAATGCATTGGTTAGCTCAAGGTTTGAGAAAAGTTAAGTTCAGGTGGAACCAGGTGTCATTATGGCAACGCAGAATTTTAAGAGAAACCTCTTTTTGTATAGAGAAGGGAAAAAAATATAACACTAGTTGTTTCCTCCTGACACTTAAGAGGGAGAGAAAAAAATGTCTGACACTTGCAGCCCATTTCCTCCGTTTGGAGACCCCTGGTTTTCCTGCCTGTTACCCTCTCATTGCTGAGGGAACCATATGCTTGGGGTGGCCCTCTCTTCTCCAACCACTTCAGCCTCCTGCCACCCCCGGGGCAGGTCTCCAACCTCTCTGGGCTGCTTCCTAGGGCTCCTAGTACTCCAGCCTCAAGGCTGATCAGGCCTCTTTCCCCCTGGTTGTGTCACCTGATGCTACATAACCAATGACCTCAAAACAGAGGGGTGTAAAATTGTAAAATAACCATTTTACAATGTTCATGGTTCTGCAGGTTGGGAGCTCAGGCAGACACCCATGGGTCAGGCAAGGCACGGAGGAAGTGACCCTCCTCTGGCCCCTGTGTCCGGGGCTGGAGATGCCAGAATGGTTCGGCTGGGACCGCACATCTGAGGCCTCACGTCATCTCTGCATGGTGTCTACAGGGGCTGAGAGGCCCAGGTGGTTGCCTTACTCACATGATGGGCACCTGAGCTGGGATGGCCGAACAGGGAGCTGGGCCAGCATGGCTGTCTGTTGCTCTTTGGGCTTTCTTAGAAGATGGCCATCTCAGGGTACTTAGTTCACCTTCCTGCATGGTGCTGGCTTCCCAGAGTGAGCATTTCATTGGAACCTGCCTGTCCTCTGAAGTCTAGGCCTGGACCTGGCTGAGCATCACCTCTGCCAGTTTCTGCTGGTCGCAGTTGTCACAGATCAACCCAGGTTCAAGGTGGGGGTGGGGGTGTTGGGCGCTGGCTCTTGGTGGGAGAGTGGCATGCAGGTCTAGCCAGGGAAGTACTTGGTGACAGCATCTTGGAGACAAGGGACCACCCCACCCTCAAGTGTGGTGGAAGAGAAAGCCTGCTGTCTTCACCCCAGGCTAGGTCAGGGCATGAGCTTCCAGGCCACAGGCTTTAGGGTTCAAATCCAAGTCCTGACCCTCACTAGCCTCTTTGGGGGATTGCGAAGCAATAAGGCAGTGGCTTCCATTGATGGAGTACCCACCACATAGGAGGTGGCTTTCTATGCTCCCTGTCCCCACCAGAGACCCCAGGGCAGTACCTGCCCCCTCAGGGCTCTAGCAGTTGCCACATCAGAGAATGCCGTGTCCTAGAGTGAGGACCTCGTGCTAGAGGTCGTGGGCAGAGGGGTAGCAGAGGTGACCTGCGGGGGATACCTCCCTTGTTTAGAGGAAGCGAGAAGGTGGAAGCCTCGAGAGGACTGACTCTTGCACTTATGGGACACCCCGGGGGTTGTGGGGCTCACTGTTGAGACAGGCAAGCCTAGAGGTCAGGACCACGGATGTTGGAGCCAGGCTGCCCAGTTCTGGCGCCACCATTTCTTAGCTGTGTGGTCTTAGACAAATTATTTCTCAATTCTGCCCCCTCGTTTCCTCTTCTGCAAAGTGGGGGTATTAAGAATACCTGCCTCATGGGGCTGCTGTGGAAATGAAATTAGTTGATATCTATAAAGTGCCCTTGAGTGGCTGCAGCAAGCAATGTGCGTGTGTTCTATTATTCACTCTGGTTGGTGCTTGTTTGTGTGTGTATGTGTGTGTGTGTGTGCTGGGTGGGGGGCGCCCTGCAATGGCAGGTGAGCGCTTAGTGTCAGTCTAGCATTTGTGTCAGCAGGGCCGCATTTGGTGGTACCTGGGCTGTTTGGGACATCTCTTAACTCACCGCTTCTGCCAGGAAGTTTCTTTTATCCCCATTTTTGGTTGTTGTTTAGTTGCTAAGTTGTGTCTGACTCTTTGGGACCCCCATAGACTGTAGCCTGCTAGGCTCCTCTGTCCATGGGATTTTCCAGGCAATAAAACTGGAGTTGGGTTATCATTTCCTCCTCCAGGGGATCTTCCTGACCCAGGGATCGAACCTGCATCTCCTGCATTGGCAGGTGGATTCTTTACCACTGAGCCACCTGGGAAGCCCTATCCCCATTTTATATATGAGGAAAGTGAGGCTCTGGGAGCTGAAATGACTTGCTGAAGAGAACCTACATATGTATCCAGTTGGTAGCATAATCACAGAAAGAGGAGCAATCTCAAGTGACTTTAAAATACGGGATTTTGGTTGTGTATTTTTTGTATTAAAGTTGATTTCAATAATCACATTGTTGGTAAAGTGTTAGTCCTGTCATTCTGAGGCCATTGTGTGTATATAGTAAGATAAAGCAAGTGAAGAATTATGTTAGTGTCTTTGAGGACTGGAAATTTTTGCATGGGAGAAAGGAAAGCAGATGTAAGACATATGAAGTTAAAGACCTTGCAGTCTTGAATGAATTGGAAGTGATAAAAAAAATTCAGGATGCATTTTATCTAGAAATTAAAAACAAAAAACCGTGTTGCCTTACTTCCCTGGTAGCTCAGTGGTCAAGAATCCACCTGCCAATGCAGGAGACCCGATTTGATCCCTGATCTGGGAGGATCCCACATGCAGCGGAACAACCAAGCCCGTGTACCACAACTGTTGAACTTGTGCTTGGAGCCCAGGAGCCTCAGCTACTGAACCTGTTTGCTCTAGAGCCCATGCTCTACAACAAGAGAAGCCACTGCAATGAGAAGCCTGTGCGCTGCAAATGGAGAGTAGCCCCACTCACCACAACTAAAGGAAAGCCAGCACAGTAACAAAGACCCAGCACAGCCAAAAATAAATAAATAAATAAAATTATTTTTAAAATTCTCTTAAAAAAAAAAAACCCCACACTGTCTATCTCTGCCCCCTGAAAAGCATTGAAAATGGTGAACAACTAAGTAGCTATGAACATTCCTAGTGCTCAGGGTATGGTCTCTAAATGCCAATTTCCCCTAAAAGAAAGCAGGATTTATTGGATAAATGATTGATTCCAGGACTAGGGTAAGAAGTGTATAAGATGAGTCTGGACTAGTTTGTCTTTACAGAAAGCAAAGGCATATCAAACACTCCTAAGATTATTCAAAAGGACTCCAAAGCAAACCTGGAAAAGGCTCCCATGGCCATTAATTGGTCAGTGTGAACACAAATAAGGATAATAGCTGCAATGGGCTGAAACACAAAAAATACGTTTAAGTCTATCAGTTCATAATGACTTTTAAAAAACCAAGTCTGATATTAATAGGTCACTTTTGGAAGTGAGCATTATTTTGAAAAGTTGTAAATAAAGGACAGAATCAAGTATTCATCTTGCCATTAACATAGTATTTCCTCAGGTAACCAGTTAATTGATGAAAGGAAATTCCTCTTTATAGAAGCTACCCAGATAATAAGTGAAGAAGGAGTAATAAATTAGAATGTCATTATTTTGTAACCTCTAAGAAAATAATGAATCTAGGCAATGAGTTTCAATAGCTGCAAACACTTCCAAAAGGAAAGAAAAGATAACCAGGCATATATATATATATATCTTTATGGGTGCAGCAACACCACTTATAAAGTAGTACTGCCAAAAAATAAAATCTAATCAAGCCTCTAGAGCAACTACCAACTGATAGGAAATGCAGGGAATGGTGGAACATGCTGCATGAGACTATGGGGATGTAATCAGCAAAATCCAGACTAGTGGGATATTCTATAGGACAAATGATCCGGTTTCTTCAATGAAGCATTAGAAAGAAGTGAAGAATAGAACAGAAGCTACAAACTGAAAGCAACCAAAGAGATGTGTCCATCAGTTCAAACACACAGTCTTTGTGTGCATACTCAGTTGCTAAGTCATGTCCAGCTCTTTGTGACCCCATGGACTATAGCCTGCCAGGCTCCTCTGTCCATGAAATTTCCCAGGCAAGAATACTGGAGTGGGTTGCCATTTCCTACTCCAAAGGATCTTCCTGACCCAGGGATCAAACCTGCATTTCCTGCATTGGCAGGTGGATTCTTTACCAATGAGCCACCTGGGAAGCGCCTATATATAGACTTTGTTACCGTTGTTTAGTTGCTCAGTCATTTCCAACTCTTTGCGACCCTCATGGACTATAGCCCAGCAGGCTTCTCTGTCCATGGAATTTTCCAGACAAGAATACTGGAGTAGGTTGCCATTTCCTTCTCCAGGGAATCTTCCTGTCCCAGGGATCAAACCCACATCTCCCTCATTGGCAGGTGGATTCTGTACTGTGGAGCCACTAGGGAAGCCCCCATATATTAGTTTGTAATTCAAGCAAACTATATGAAAAATGTATAAGACAATTTGATGAATATAAACTCTGATTAGATTTTATCATGGTAAAAATTTTTCTTAATTTTTAGGTGTGATAATAGTATTTGGTCATTAAAAAGCTTTGTAGAAATACATCCAAAAGAACAAATGAGTTGATAGCTTGTCTGGTATTTGATTCAAACTTAACTAGGAGTCAAGAGTGGGAATGATAATGAAATAAAACTGTCCATAAGTTGAGAATTGTTGCAGCTGGGGATGATTATGCTGTTTACTTTAGTGTAATTTTGTACAGTAACATTTGCTATGTTAAAAATGGAAAAGTGGGTTTTTCTATAATGAACTTGAGTTAAACTTTGTTTTTTAAGGTTTTAAACTGAACAAATCAGTAATTCCTGGTTCTCTATCTCTCAACCTGGAAAGCTGGATTCAGGATGCCTAGGCCACCCCAATCTGATTTCCAAATTTCTTGTGAAAAACCTTCATACATTTCCAAACATCTTCATTTATTATTTCCTTTACTGACCACCCACCCAGGTGGGCACCGCCCCGCTGAGATACTTGCTAATAAATGTGCTAGACTTCTAAGAGTGAGGGGCTCCTGTGAAAATCAGTAAATTTATTGAGTAGTCATTCTATGCCAGGTACCTTGCTGAACACTGGCTATGCATTTTATCCTTACTACCATCTATCCTTACTAAAAAGATTGATATTTATATCAACAGCCATTCTCATAACCAATAGACCATTCTGCCCCAGGCATGGAGCAGGGAGCTTGGATTTCCACTGATGTGTGTTGGGGAGACTTCTCAGCCTAAAAGGCAGTGGGTGTTGAGTGGTGAATGTGGTCAACCACGGGAGCCACAGGATCACTGCCCAGGCCCTGGGAGGTGGGGAAGTTAGGAGTCAGGAAATGCAGCTGGCATGGAATCCAGACAGGGGCAACTGGTAAGAACCAGGAGTCTTCAGGGGGGGTCTGTGGACCCAGAAACTCCATTGCCTGAAAGACTATGGTTGGGAGAGGATGAATATGGTTATCAGGTGACTTCTAGTGCAGGAGCCAGGCTGCTCTGTAAAAGTAGCCAGGGGTGTGTATGCAGAGCAAGAGGAGAGAAGGCGGTCCTCCGTCAGATCCAGGACTCTGCCCAGTGGCTGGGAGCTACAGGTTTGGGCTAGGCTGAAGTCTCATCACCAGCCTCCCAGGTCTTAAAGTTTAGGACATGATTTGGACATAGGCTGCTTCTAGTTTCAGATCTGCATCTCAGTTTCCTCTGTCCCAGCTTTATGACTCTAGACGTGAGCAATGCTGGGCTCAGAAGGCAAACATTTAGAGGGATGGAATGAGTTTAAAGGAAATGATTATGTTTAACCACATCTTAAATGGAGGAAACAAAGAAATGGTTAAATATTAAGAATGTTTTGTCCTTAAGACCAAGGTACTTAATGGACATTCTAATAATTGTGTCCCGGGGTTCACCTCTCAGGCCAAGGGTCAGTTTCCAGGCACCCCCAACTTTCTTCTCATGGATCCCAACCCTTGCTTTGCTTTCTACTTTTAAACACACTCTATTGCCTCTGTCCCTTGGGTTTCTCTTCCAGAAATGAGTTATCTTACCTCCAGCTGTCCCTTTCTTGGCTGCTTCAAGAAACTTCCAAAAGAAACTTCTAGACTCTTTTTAAAAAAATTTTATTGACATATAGTTGATTTACAATGTAGTATTACCTTCTGCTTTAAAGCAAAGTGAATCAGTTATACATATACATATATCCACTCTTTTTTGATCCTTTTCCTAAATAAGTCATTACAGAATGTTGAGTAGAATTCCCTGTGCTATACAGTACTTCCTTATTAGTTATTTATTATATGTAGAAAGAGGCTTTTAAAAAATTTATTTATTTATTTTAATTGGAGGCTGATTACTTTACAATATTGTAGTGGTTTTTGCCATACATTGACATGAATCAGCCACAGGTGTACATGTGTCCCCCATCCTGAACCCCTCTCCCACTTCCCTCCCCATCCCATTCCCCAGGGTCATCCCAGTGCACCGGCCCTGAACACCCTGTCTCATGCATTGAACCTTGTCTGGCGATATGGTAATATACATGTTTCAATGCTATTCTCTCAAATCATCCCACCTTCGCCTTCTCCCACAGAGTCCAAAAGTCTGTTCTTTACATCTGTGGAGAGAGGCTGTTTTAATCCTAAAAGTTTTATTGTTTATCTTTGTGGGGACCTTAAGTTTCCAGAATCCTCTAGAACCTTCAGTTTGTGGTTTCTGGGTCCTTTTCTGGGGCGATCCCCAGACTCCTGCTCACCTCTGGTACCCCCCAGTGGAGGAGTTTAGCAAACCACCCCATCCCCCACATCCCCACCCCAAACCTTTCTCAGTGTACTTATGGCTCCTTTCCTCTACTTGGCATGTCAGTAAATTGTTCCACACAGAACATGGTGCTCAGAGGGTTAATAGGGGTGAGGCTGGGACAACGTGTCCCAATTCCAGCTCCTGTGCCCATGGCCCAGAAACGTACCATGACTTTGTCTGCAAAGACGGCCATTGGCAGTTCCTCCCATCTCTGCACGCATGTGCCTTCCTCCCATCAAGAGATGGACACTGTTTCTCCATCTCTTGAGCTGCCTGGCTTGACTTGACCAACAGACGAGGGCAGAAGGGAAGAGGCCTTGCCACATCCACGTGATGTCAGAGGAGAACCAGCTGCCGTGGAAGTAAGTGCAGGTCACCCTGCTGGGGGATGAGCCCCCGTGTGGAATTCAAACTGAGACTGTGAGTAGAGAGGCCCAGCTGTCCCAGCCAGCACCCAGTCAGCGCCCAGACATGGGGGCCACCACCCCAGCCAAGATACCAGCTGTGTGAGGGAGGCCATCTTGGACCTTCCTGCCCTAGCCAGCACCATGTGGAGCAGAGAGGGGCTCTCCCCGCAGACCCCTTGCCTTAATTCCTCAGTTCAGTTCAGTTCAGTTGCTCTCCTGCTGCTAAGTCGCTTCAGTCGTGTCCGACTCTGTGCGACCCCATAGACGGCAGCCCACCAGGCTCCCCTGTCCCTGGGATTCTCCAGGCAAGAATACTGGAGTGAGTTGCCATTTCCTTCTCCAGCGCATGAAAGTGAAAAGTGAAAGTGAAGTCACTCAGTTGCATCCAACTCTTAGCGACCCCATGGACTTCAGCCTACCAGGCTCCTCCATCCATGGGATTTTCCAGGCAAGAGTACTGGAGTGGGGTGCCATTGCCTTCTCCGGTTCAGTTGCTCAGTCGTGTCCAATTCTTTGCAACCCCATGGACTGCAGCATGCCAGGCTTCCCTGTCCATCACCAACCCCTGGAGCTTACTCAAACTCATTTCCATCAAGTTGGTGATGCCATCCAACCATCTCATCCTTTGTCATCCCCTTCTCCTCCCGCCTTCAATCTTTCCCAGCATCAGGGTCTTTTCCAATGAGTCAGTTCTTTGCATCAGGTGGCCATACTATTGGAGTTTCACCTTCAGCATCAGTCCTTCCAATGAATTTTCAGGACTGATTTCCTTTAGGATGGACTGGTTGGATCTCCTTGCAGTCCAAGGGACTCTCAAGAGTCTTCTCTAACACCACAGTTCAAAAGCATCAACTCTTTGGCACTCAGCTTTCTTTATAGTCCAACTCTCACATCCATACATGACTACTGAAAAAAACAGATTTGACTAGACGGATCTTTGTGGCAAAGTAATGTCTCTGCTTTTTAATATACTGTGTAGGTTTGTCATAGCTTTCTTTGAAGGAGTAAGTATCTTTTAATTTCATGGCTGCAGTGATTTTGGAGCCCAAAAGAATAAAGTCTCTCACTGTTTCCATTGTTTCCCAATATATTTACCATAAAGTGATGGGACCGGATGCCATGATCTTAGTTTTTCTGAATGTTGAGTTTTAAGCCAACTTTTTCACTCTCTTCTTTCACTTTCATCAAGAGGCTCTTTAGTTCTTCTTCTCTTTCTGCCATAAGGGTGGTGTCATCTGCATATCTGAGATTATTGATATTTCTCCCAGCAATCTTGATTCCAGCTTGTGCTTCATACAGCCTGGCATTTTGCATGATGTACTCTGCATAGAAGTTAAATAAGCAGGGTGACAAAATACAGCCTTGACATACTCCTTTCTCAATTTGGACCCAGTCTGTTGTTCCATGTCCATTTCTAACTGTTGCTTCTTGACCTGCATACAGCTTTCTCAGGAGACAGGTAAGGTAATCTGGTTTTCCCATCACTTGAAGAATTTTCCACAGTTTTTTGTGATCCACACAGTCAAAAGCTTTGGTGTAGTCAATAAAGCAGAAGCAGATGTTTTTCTGGAACTCTCTTGCTTTTTTGATGATCGAGTGGATGTTGGCAATTTGATTTCTGGTTCCTCTGCCTTTCCTAAATCCAGCTTGAACATCTGGAAGGTCACAGTTCACATACTATTGAAGCCTGGCTTGGAGAATTTTGAGCATTACTTTGCTAGCGTGTGAGATGAGTGCAATTGTGAAATAGTTTAATTCCTCACCCACCCAGAATCATGAGAAATGAATTGGTGGTTGCTTTAAGCCACTAAGTATTGGGGTGGTTTGGTATGTAGTGATAGATGATCCAGATACATGTATTTCATGCTCTGTCTCCAGGCCTCTTGAGGTAAGTTAGGATGTCTTAAGCAGTTGAGATCAGAGGTCAGCTGGCCAGCACTTGGGGCCCTGAGGGAGGCAGATGGCCATCAGGATTTCTGGAGATGGTGTATCTAAGCAGAGCCTGGCCTTTGGTGACAGACCCAACTTCCCAACTCTGCCACTTACCAGCTGTGTGACCTTGGGCCTCACTGCATTTCTTTCCTCATCTGAAAACAGGGATAATAATTGTATGCAATTGAATTTGAGCAAACTCTGGGAGATGGTGAAAGACAGGGAAGCCTGGTGTGCTGCAGTTCACGGAGTCACAAAGAGCTGAACATGACTTAGCGCGACAGAGCAACAAATTATATTCATCTCCTAGAGCTGCACTCTCCAATAGAACTTTTGGATAATGGTGGAAATTTACTATTTTTGTGCTTTCAAATTCAATAGCAACTACCCACATGAGGCTATTGGACATTTGAAATGTGATGAGCCCAAATCAAGAGGTTCTGTAAGCATGAAATGCACAGATTTGTATGAACAAAGGATGTGAAATGGCCTCATCAATACTTTAAATATTAATTACACATTGAAACAGTATTTTGTATTATTTGGGTTAAAAAACATTATTCAAATTAATTTCCCCTATTTTTACTTAAAAAATTATGTATGTGGTTCACATTATATTAGGTTAGCCAATATTGGGTTTTTGTTTGGGTTTTTCTGCATCATCTTATGGAAAAACCTGAATGAACTTTTTGGCCAGTCCAATATTTTATTGGGCTTCCCTGGTGGCTCAGTGGCAAATAATCTGCCTGCCATGCAGGAGATGCAGGCTCATTCCTGGGATCAGGAAGATCCCCTGCAGAAGGAAATGGGAACCCACTCCAGTATTCTTGCCTGGGAAATCCCATGGACAGAGGAGCCTGGCAGGCTACAGTCCATGGGGTTGCAAAGTCAGACATGACTGAGCAACTAAACAACACCACCAACAAACATTAGGCCAAGTTGATGTAGGGGCTTCAGAAAATGAAATGTGTATAAAGTGCTTAGTATAGCACCTGGCACATGAAAAACCTTAAGTGAATGGTATCTATTATTTTTGTCCTGGAGGTCAGAGCACAGATGCTGGCAGGCCGATGTCTGGGTTCCTACAGCATGGAACTCACTTTATGGGGCAGAAGAAAGGAACTCACTTTCAGTTAAGCAACTATGTGCTGGTGACTAGGAGGGGTTTTATTCAGGCCAGCCATTCATTTAATGACTTGTGGAGGAGATATTATTCTCCCCATTGGGCAGATGGGGAAACTGAGGCTTGGAAAGTTGATGTGACTTGCCCAGCTGGTTTTGTGACAGAGCAGGAGCTCTTGACTCTGGGGACTGGGGTTCTGCCCCAGTATCTCTGTTTGCCCTGGAGGTGATGTGCAGACCTGGCACACACCTCCTGTCTCTTCCTCTTGTCCTCCCCAGACCCTGCCACCTGCTCCATCTCCTCTCTGAAGTCCAGGGCCCCCAGCCTGTCTCCTGCCTCCTTGCCTCCCTCCCTATCCAGACTTCCAAAGGAACTAATTTATTTCTCTGAGTATAAATGGACTCTTTCCCACAAAGACACCACATATGTCGTTTCATTCGTTATTTGTTAACTTCATCAAACAAAGTACAATTCTCTGGCACTAATGTCAATCTCCACAGCTCATTGGGTTTTTTAAAATAGTAGAAACACAGCCCTCATCTCCCAGCCACGACGAGGGAGGCAGCCTGCGCTCCAGCCAGCGAGAAGAACCCTTTACATCTCACCCCAGAAAGAGCCATAAAACACGCTCAGCACCAGAGCACGCACCCATTTGACAAAGACAATTTGATTTGTCCGCGGCTTCTAAAATATTCATCCCACTTTGATGGACTATCGTTTTATAAATATAGATTATCATTAACCGACACCAGCGGTGCACTGCTGGCCGACCCAGCGCCACGCCACTGGTTCAGGATGAAGACGTCCAATAAAAAAAATCATTATCTCTGTCTGCAAACTCTGATCTGTATCGTTTGCCTCATTTGCAGTGCAGGGGTCAGTAACTCACGCTAACTGCCTCTGTTTGTGCATTTCACGGCCTGGCCACCCCTGCTGGGGAGATTGGCAGGATGCTTCTCAAGTTCGGACCTGGGGAAGGAAATGAAGTGATTGGGGGAAGGAGAGAAAAGATCCCATTGAGAAGGCTGTGTTTCTGGAGAGACGCTGAAGTGGAGTGGGCACCTGTTATGAAGTTTTGGAGCATGTCAGACCCAGCTCCACTACTTACTGGCTATGAGACCTTGAGAGAGTGAGTTAAACTCTCTAGGTCTCAGTTTTCTCATAGGTAAAATGGGAACCACAGTCATATCTCTCTATGAGACACTTCAGCACACAATCAGTGTCAGCGATGATGAAGATGTTGGTGGTTCTTTTTGACAGCCTTGAGCCCTTAAGCAAATTGCTTGACTTTTGTGATCCCTAGGTTCCCCACCTATAGAACAGTCTCAATAATCCTTACATCCAATGGTTCTGAAGATCCAATGAACTGACACATCCAAAGAGCTCAGTGCATTAGATGTGCACCCTAAGCACCCATAAGGGCCATTTTGTTTAAGCTCAGTGGAAGCCGGACAGAGAGAACAGTGAAGGAATCATCCCAGAGAGTCACTTCTTTAGCATCCTTGTTCCATGAGGACTCAGGATGCATAGCAGGTGAGCCCAGAGCAAAAGGTGGCTCAAGGTGTCAGGCTGAGATGCCTTCAGATCTGTTCTACAAGGATCTCTTTTCTGATCCCCTCCTCCTGAGATTCTGGGTCTTGTGGGACCTGAAAAAGAGAGGGGGGTGGTGGGGTAGCTGAGTTCACTAGACATATTCCTTGGTGCTATGTTGCCAGGCAATGAAATTCAAGGTGGAATTAAAGATTTGCCTGGCCTTGGAAACAAAGCCTCATCTGCAGCGTTTCCTCTTACATTTAGGCTTTTGAAAGAAATATACAACTAGGTATGGGGGGAGAAAAGCAATTGCAGAGAAATCTCCAATAGAATGTAGCCTGAGGGAGAAGAGAAACAGCTTGGAAAGTGTGGAGTTGAGAGCAGAGAGCAAACCTCTCTTCATCCTGAGCTGGAGTGGGATGAGAAAGGGTGAAATAAACTCTCAGATTTAAGCTCTAACCAGGGATAGATGAGATGGATGGTCTGGAACATTCCAAGCAGTCCCAGTGTTGAATTCCTTGCTGATCTGAGGCAAGCAGGCAAGCTGTGTGTTGAGGCTGCCGCCGGTGGGAAGACAGCCTGGGGCACTCAGCCCCAAAGTTTATTTAAGTGAAAAAAACCCACCCGGAGACAAGAAGAAGTGTTACACCACTGTCAAGTTGTAGACGTCGCCATCAAGCAAAAAAAATTACATCCCGTCCTGACGAGCGACTAATCAAGGCATGGCAAACGGTCCTGCAATAAATTACTCCGGCACGAAATAAACCACACAAACAGACCGATGATAATAAATGTAAATTATTTCTCTGAAGAAATTTTCTTGGTATATGAGTAATACGAACCATCAGGAAGGCGTCTTCCTTAACATTAATTACAGAAAATGACAAGTGAGCTGATGACTGGGAAGGCTCATTATCTGAGAACATATTCACAACTTTGCAATTTGCGCGAGATGTACTCCGGCTAAATTAATCTCCCTTCTTTGCATGAGCCTCTTCTAATTTTCATGTTATTAACAGGTTTGCAGTATCAGTCAGTGCTTGTCACTCTAATCAGGTTTCAGCATGTTCGCAAAAGCGAAGCGTCATTTATAAGGATAAGCCCTCATAATGGTGCTTGCTTTCATGTGGAGAATTCTACAAGGCTGCTTTTAATAAGGTACTTTAATCATCTCCTTTGCTCAACTTTTGGCCCCACTGTTCCTTTATGAAGAGTCATTAAAAGACTTTGAAGTTCATCAAGGAGGAAAAATTCATGACATTGTTCTGGGGAGGTTGGGGATGGTTCTGCAAGGAAGCCTGGAAGGAGTCGGGGTGAGAGGGTTCTCTTGGCCCAAAACCTGGTTATGGTGACTAGGGGCAACGTGGGCCCATTGTCTACACCATTCCATTCAACCCCCTGCAGGATTACTGCTGAACCAAGACTCCTCTGATCAAGTTCACAGGGCAAATTTCAGGATAGATGGCGAGAGAGGCTCAAGGTCTAGAGAAAGGGCCAGACAGGTCAGCACATTGGACAGCTCCCAGCACTTGACCACCCATAAGGAAAGCTGGGAGGGTTCTGAGGGTTTTATATCAATTTTGATGGTCTACTTTGCTTTGGAAATTACTGACTCTTGGGGGCCAGATTGACTTCTCTGAATCCAGTCATTCTCACTTTTTCATGGGTTTTTAGTTCAGAGGAGACCCTAAGTTTTCTATTCCACCTGGAGTATCCATAGGATACTTTGAAACTTAGTGGGCTGATAGACCAGATTAATTGGTGAATGAGAGCGAGAGAGAGTGAGTGTGTGTGTGTGTGTGTGTGTGTGTACGTACAATCCCTCTTTTTGCTGCATGGCTCAGAGGGGCAAGACAGGGCTCATCCTGGAATCAAGGCTCAGGTATACCTCTTGTCCCTGCTAAATTTCTCCAGCAGTCCATGAAAATGTCCTTACATGGTTCCATCACCAAAGATGCATGACTATTAGTTTGCCTCCAGTGATCCTTGGTGGCCCCTGACAAGCCTTTTGAGCTCTCTCTTGTCACAGAGAATCCTTCTTGCTGAGGCAGCTCATCTCATAGTGGACAGAGTACTAGACTGAGAGGCTAAATCCTAGTCCTACCTTAGCTACTTTTCCATTCTGTGACCTTGAACAAATCATGCTTTTCTGGCACCATCCACATAACTTTTACAGGTATCTTCCAGCTTAGGCCTTTGAGATGGTATTTATTTTCCATCTTCTGGGGAATGGTAGAGATGGTGCCCTGTGTCTTGAGGTGGCAACCTGATCAGAGCTCACAAAAGAATAGTCTTCCTGTTCCCTGAAGCATATTTCTCTCCCTGTAGGTGTGGGATGTTCATGGGGGTGGCAGCAATATGATGTCCTGGGTTCCATGCTGTCAGGGGTAATGTTAGCAGAATCTTTTGCTCTGATAACAGTGATCACTGTTCTTGGAGACTTGCTCTCTGAGGCACAAGAATGAGCCATACTGATGCTACTTGGGCTCACCCTCTGGCCATAGTTTACCAGACCACAGCTCAGCAGGTCAGAGTCTTCCCCTTTGTGACTCTGGAATCAGACTAAGAGAAGGTCTGATAGTGTTGGAGGATTACTGGATCTACAGTGTGGATGCTCAGGAAGAGTGGGGCAGTTATCTTCTCCCATATGACCTAGAGAAGGAGCAAGACTGCTGGGCAGAACAGGAGAAGGAAGAAGCAGAGACAGGAGGCAGAGAAAGCCCAGCTCCCAGTTCCAGATCCTCTTGGAAACCTTTGGTCCTATGAAATACCCTATTCTTAAACTATATCTCCTTTTCCTACTTAAGCTCACATTTATGTTCCTGTTAATTTCAACCAAAAAGACCCAACAAGTACAGCTTCCTTGAATGTGGGAGTCACTTGCCTGAGCAAGACCTCATAGCCAGCACCAAGCACGGTGGAGCTGTTGACCTGGCCAGGGAGGACTGACAGCTGCCCAGGCCCTTGGTACAGAACAGAGGACAAAGAACTTGCTGGGTCTGAGAGGTGGAATGCTCAGTGTGTAAGGGCTTGTTTTGGAGGATATGGTATGCAGCAGATGGAGATGGCCCTAGGGGACAGGCAGCAAGAGGAAGGAACTTCAGCAGTGGCTGAGTTTGGTTTAGGACCAGAAAGCTAATCTTTAGAAACTTGTATTTTTTTTTTCAGGCTCTTTGCCATCTGTATTTATTTTTTAGTCATTATGCCTCCAACTCTCTTCAGAGGTGCCTGGCTCAGCTCTGCTCTGGGGGACTAGAGGGAAGGGTGGGATCTCACAAGACCAGGGCATTAGAGGAAGGACAACCCTAGTGATGGTGGTAATTGACTTAGCAGAGGACCCTGAGAACAGAGCTGGGGCCTTTGGTTCGGCACCCATCCCAGCCAAGTGAGTCCCATTGGTTCATCTCCATCTATGCCTGGGAGGGTTCTGTGCTTTAATGACTCTCTCTCTCCCAACTCAACCAACAGACTCAAAGCTTTTAGGGTTCATTCAAATAAGCAGAAGGATGGGGTGTCTGGGTTCAACTTAGTAATAATGGGTCACCTCTAAGGTGACTGCGTATACTATACTGTGTATAGTAAAAGGAATCCATTTGTACTGTCTTCAGAGGTGGCAGCGGCGCCTTCAGAGTGGGTGACTGTTGTGGAGCGAGGAAGCCTGGCAGCAGAGCCCAAGCCTGTTCTGCAGCTAGGATCCTCTCGATAGAGCTGGGGCTGTGTGGGATTGAGGACAGAGAGGGCAGCAGGCTGGGGTGAGGCATTGCTCCTCTTTAACCCACACTGCAGAGCTGATTAGGACGCATAGAGGCCCTGAGGGCCAAAAAGTGTGGAGGGAGGGGGCATACAAGATTCAAAATAAAAACAATACTAAACTGTAAGACTAGTGTAACAAGTCCAACCAAGCTCTGATTTTTCCCATGATGCTTTATTTATTTTCTTTTATTAAAAATTCTTTTATTTTCCTCCCTCTTATTGTAAAGCATTGCTCCTTTGGTGGACCACTAAGCTTGAAGTTACCAAGCCCATGAGGTGACCCAGTGCTTCTCACCCACCCAGAGGCCTCTCTGGAGCGTGGAGTCCCCTGTGGGTCTGGGAGTGTCCCAGGAGTGTGTCATTCATGTGTGTGTCTGTGTCCACATGGGCTCATAGACACATGTATCTGTGTGTGCAGGGAACCAGGTGTGATGGCCAGAGCCTGGGGAGGCACCATGGGCTCTCCTTAAGGTGGAACTCTGTCTGTCTCTGCTGATGCTGGGAGAGAGGGCTTGCAGGGCGGGGACTGGAGCACAGTTGGGCAGCCAAGACAGATGCTCAGCAACATGAGTGCTTAGTCACTCCGTCGTGTCCAACTCTTTGCGACCCCATGGACTGTAGCCCGCCAGGCTCCTCTGTCCATGGAATCTCCCAGGCAAGAATACTGGAGTGGGTTGCCATTTCTTTCTCCAGACTCAGCAACATGGTCTGACCCAACAGACAAGCAAGCAGAAGCCATGGGGGCCAGGCTTTCTCTCAACCCCCTTCTGGGGACCCCTGCACTATTAGGCCAGGGTTCAGAGGGGCAGGTCCTCTCAAAGGACTTGGTTGACCTGACTGGGAGGGGCCTGGAAAGACAACAGGGATGACTTTCCAGTCTCCTGCCCAACCCCCAGGACCCTTTATTCACCTCTCCAGCTCCTGATCAGCAGGTCACATGTGGGAAAGAGAGGTGAAAACTGTAGTCCTAGGGGCTCTGAAACCAAGTGATAGAAAGCAACCACCAGGCCAGACTGGGCAGCACTGACCCCTGCAGAGTGGTCCCTGTAGGGGAGAGGTTCTTCTAACGATGTTGCAAACACCCAGACCACATGTAAGGTCTCAGGAAGCACCATCCCAGAGCTCAGACACATGGGATCACAGCATCTTACAGACCTCAGCATCATCTGGTTCACCCCCACTGTCCAAATGGGGCCACTGAGGCCTGGCAGGGGCAGTGACTTGCCCTGGGCTGGGCACTGAGTTGGAGGCATTCTCGTCTGGACTTCTGGTCTCCCTGTCCTGTGGGCTTCTCCCTCCTCTGGCCTTATTTTCCAGTGGCGCAGGTGCTTTCCTTTCAAGGCTGAACTTATCTGAAGTTTGCACATAGTTGGGTGTCACTTGGAAGCAGATGTGAGGATCAAGCGGGACATGGTACCCAGCCTCCAAGACGGCCCCCGGGAACCTCTGTCTCCTGGTGTTCACTCTGCTGGGCAGTGCTCGCCCACACGGTACCAGTCTGTGTGGCCAGTAGATTACGGTGGAAATGATGGTTTGCCACGTCCAAGAGTAAGTTGTGAAAGGCTGTGGCTTCCCTCTTGGTTTCTCGCTTTCTCTCGTCACTTACTGTGGGAGAAGCCAGCTGCCATGTCACAAGGACATTTAGGCAGCATGCGAAGCGGCCCATGGGAAAGGAACTGAGGCAAACGCGGGAGCCTCCCGCTCTGTCCGTTGACCGCAGCCCCAGCCGGCAGTCTGACCCTCGGCCTCAATCACCCAGCTGAGCCATGCCCGGATAGCCTCAGAAACTGAGCCATAAGAAATGTTTATTGTTTTAAGTCACTACGTTTTAGAGTCTCTTGTTACACAGCGATAGATAACTAAAGTAATGTTTTGTTGTTAGCAAAATGGGTCTGGAAAGTTCTATCAGTCTCAGACTCCCCAGATTTGGAGGAAGGAAGGCAAAATTCGAAATGATTCAGAAATGCCACAGATTGAAGGACAGGTTTGCCCCATTCTGGTCAAGAGGATTTGTGGGGCCAGACGGTGAGTCTTGTCTTAGGCTGGATCACGGGACACACAGACATGACAAGTTCTTACCATCTGTTGGCAAAGTGACAGGAAGTAAATGCGTTGTATCAGCATGGAGAAGTCGTCCCTCTGGGTGGTCAAGGAAGGACACTGGTGGCTGCCCAGTGTCCTCCACCCATTGCATGGCCATCACCTCACTTACTCTCTGCCAGTGCTAGAGGGTGACCGTTACCATCCTCACCAGTTAGTTGGAGCCCAAGGCTCAGGAGTTTGGATTCTATTCTATAGACATGAGGGCCCCTGAAAGGGTATTGAGCTGGGTTTTGGAAAGATGACTCCAACCATCCAGGTAAAGGATGGGCCAGACGGAAATGGCAGGAGGTGGGTACTCTTTCCACCCAGGAGAATAGCCCTGAGCCTCGAGCTTAGGCAGGGCCGTGGGGATGGTGAGGGGTGAAGCTAGGAAGGCAACAGGGCTGAAGTGGCCCTGGGTGCTGGGGGAGGGGTGGCTCACAGTTCCCTGATGTGGGGATAGGGGACACAGTAGTGGTTTTTTTCACTTAAGCTGGGATTCCCCCCAAAGATGTTCTGTTGAGACTGAATTTTAGGTGCCTATGGGATGTCCAGGTGATATGGTATTTATTGACCCAGATGGAGTTCAGAGGAAAAAATCTGGATTAGGTCCTCAACTTGTGAATACTAAAAAAAAAAAAGAGAGGGAGAGGTCATGGGAGTGGTTACAATTGCCCAGAATGTATGTGATGTCAGGAGAGAAGTGAGCCAGGCCCGGAAGAACTCTTACATTAAAGAGATGGGCAGAAATGGAGACTGAGAACCGTTGGCTAGGGGCTGACAGGGGAAGGAGTTACTTGTGGTACCCTGGAGGCCAGGCTTGGAGGGAGCTTCAAGATGGGCCAGAAGGTGGCACTGCCAGATGCTGGGGAGAAATCCAAGGGTGAAGGGATGAAGCCCTCTTCGATGGGCATGCCCAGCAGGCCAATTCAGCCACAGCCCCAGGCCCATGGTTACCTCCGAAACCTATTAGAGGACAGCAGGTCAGCTCCTCTGGGGGACAAGACACTGTCCACACATCTCACTTGGAGCTGGGAGGAAGTTACAGACAGGGTCCTAACAACCAGAGCTGAGTAACAGTGGAATGGGCTATCTGTTGAGCAATGAGTGTCCTATTGCTTGGGGCATGAAAGAAGAAGTTGCGTGGCTAAACCTCAGAATCCAGGCGATGAACTGGATTAGACATCCATCAGTGTTCCTTCTGGCTCTGAGCTGTAGAACAGGATAGGAATGAGGCCAAAGCCAGCAAACAGACCTTGGCTACTGAGCCCACAGGGGGTCCCAGACAGGACTTCAGCAGAGAAGGAGCAGGGCCATGCCCACCTTGGGGAGGCATAAGGCGCTTCAAACACTCTCCCCTATTCCCTTGCCCCTTCCTTCCGTGTTCAGCGGAATAGCAGTCCCCAGCACATACCATGGGAAACCTTGGAAAAAGGACAAGCAGATCAGAACTCTGGCTAATTCTTGTTGATGTCTGAGCGTGGTGATCCAGACCATGCCTGGGCACAGGAGGGCCTAGCTACCTGGCGAGGCAGGGAAGTGTATATGTGCTTGATGGGTAGGGGTCTTCAAGGGGCTCCACCTAGCTGCCTCCCTCAGACCACTTCTACCCCTGTGATGGGAAGAAGCATCACCGTTCCTAGTATCCTGGTGTGCTTGCAGTGGTGGGGGCCCCTCTGCCCCAGACCCAAAGCCTCCCTCTCCCCCCAGGGGCCATCGCAGTCTTCCTGAAGGGTGAGGAGCCCCTCTCCTGAAGGGTAGGGAGCCCCTCTCCTGTAGGACGGGGCGGGGCACCCTCCACAGGAGGCCTGCCAGCCACTTTCTCCCTCTTCCGCGGTGAAGTTTGCCTGCAAAAATAATGTCAGTGCGCTTTTCAGGGCTGACAGAAATCCCACCAATAATTGGGAAGAACGGAAAATGCAAACGTTAAAATCTGCCATGTCATGGGTTCACTTTTCCGATTGCCTGATAAACGTACCGTCCACCGACAGATGCTGTATTATTAACACTTGATTAAAAATCACTTCAGGTTTGAACCAGCCTGTCGAGAAGGGAGCGTCTTGACAAGACTTGTGGTTTGTGATTGACAATTAGTAATATTCGGTGTGTCACAACATAGATAGTGTGACTTATTGGTGTCGGTGTAACGCAACACATTTCATCTGAGCCTCTCAGATTGGTACATAGGTATAAGAAAGAAAGGATGGAGTCCCATTCAGCCGACTTTGATTACCAACAAAAGGGAGATTGTACATACCTGTTTCGGCATGCCCTACCTGGATTTCCATCAATCAGCCAGACGGCTGAGACCCCCTCTTCTCTTTGGGAAGGAGACCCTCAACAGAGTTGGATCTCATTATGCAACCCTCCAGTTTGCTATCAGCAGCCAAATCCTTTCTGTCTGGAAATATGAAAGCTTTTTGCTCTGACGCTGCCTCCGCACCGTCAAATTACCAGCCTGCTCCTCTTAAAACAAAGGGCTTCTCATTTTTTAAAAAGAAAACGATCATAACTTGATTGACATGCTACATCCTTTTCCTTCAGCTATTTTTCTAACTTGGTGTCAGTGGGAGTTGGATTCAGGGGCCAATTTTTTTTTTTTTTTTTGTCTCAGTTCTAATTCAATCCCTTTTAAGTGCTTTTAAGAACAGTGCAATTCAAGGTCTTTCCTTTTTTGGGGTCTGACCTTGATGTCATTTTTAGTTTCCTTCTCTGCTAAGATTATCCAGGCAGAGAATGGTTGTTTGCATTAGTGAAAGGTGATGAATTTAATGTGATTAATCTCTGCAAACTTTAAGAAGTGGCCTCAGAAGTGATTTAAACGCCTTGCAGAACTGTATTCCTTGTAATAGAGAAGTGAACCTTAGCGCAGGGATCATGTTAACTCACCACCCTGCGTGAACTGGCTTCTCAGAACTTACCACCATCTAAAAAACTCTTTTTCTTTCGTTCATTCACCTATCTTCTTTCTACTGTCTGCTCCCACCCTGTCTCCCAGAACCCCCCAAGAACCCATGAGAATGGAGACCATGTCTCTTTGGTTCACTGCTGTATCCCCAGTGCTAGAACTTTCTGGCATGCGGGAAGCTCTTAAACGTTTGTGGGATGAATGAATGAATGCATTAATAATGGGGTCATGGGTAGTCTGGAGGTCAGAACCTAGGCCTGGCTTCCATATGAGGTACATTCTCTTGGGGAGGCAAGTAGTCAGCTCTTGGAGGTGCAAAGGGGCTCACATTTCTGTCCTCACCCAGACCCGAGGGCTAGGCTTTTCCAGCTCTTGTTTCCCATCCACCCCTTCCCCCAGGGAAAGTCTCCAGGGATCAGACTTTCTGATGGCAAGAGATGCAGCTTCTATACAGGAATGAAGACCAGTGAATGAGGCCAGGCACTGCTGGGGGGAACAAAACAAAGATGCCATGACTGGCTGGCAGGGTGGTCGTTGCTCTGTCCCCACAGGACACCCCTGGCCAATCCAGCCTGGGCTTGGTCCAGGATGAACCTGTTTATCTGTTTAGTTACTCACCTCATTCAGCCCATCAATGAACGTTTCCTGATCTCTAACAGCTGTGTGAAGCTGCACGGAGCTAGGAGCTGGTTTCCTCTGTTCTCCCCTGGTACCTCTGCCCTCAGGCCTGGATATAGCCTTACCTTTGCTGGCTGGACACGTGGGGCTGCTCTTGGGCCCGCTTTTAGGGCCTCGTTGCCGGCTCCATCCACTGTCCATCTCCGAAGTCAAGACACCCCAACTGAGGTCTCAGATCCACCCCAGCCAGCTTTGACTCACTCTGGATACCCCATTCCCCAAAGAGGAATCAGATCAGGGCATCTCCTGGAGCCCAGGAAAAGGGTTAACAATCCTGGGTTAGGATTATACAGGAATCTGTGTCCCCAGTGCTTGGGAACCTCCTGGGGTGCGGGGGCCATGCCAGAGCTGTATCGTGTCCTCAGCCCCCAGAGCAAGACTAAACAGGGGAAGCACGTGGGCTGGGCAGTGGCTCCAGCAAATGCCAAGGTTAAATTGAAGCTTTGTCATTCACTAGCTGGGTGCCCTTGGACAAGGAACAAGGATGGAAGTGAGGAGGGTGCCAAGGGTGGAGGACTGTAGGCTGGGATGGGCCTGACGTGCAGTTGTGGGAGGCCCAGGCCCTGGGTTCTCAGTGTGAGTCCCGCATCTGATTGTAGCATAGATTTCTTGCAAAAGGCAGACAGTGTTTGCACATAGCAGTTTCACCTCAATTTAACACTGCAGTACAGGAAGTTCTCTACATACGAACCTTCAAGTTGTGAACTTTCCAATATGCGAATGTGCATGCCAGCCCCCGTGTGCCAGATGTTTTACTGCACTACTGTACTTTTCAAGGTACTGTACTGTCAGATTAAAAATGTTTATTTTTTGTGTTTATTTTCTTATGTATGTATTGTGTGGAAACTATTATAAGCCTATTACATTACAGTCCTATAAAGCTGATTGTGTTAGTTGGGTACCTAGGCTGACTTTGTTGAACCTCCAAACAAACTGGATTTAGGAATGTGCTCTTGGAATGGAACCTGTTTGTACTTAGGGGACTTACGGCACAGTGGTTGACCCAGCTCGGATGTACCAGGGCCTCCTGTGCACCGTGGCCTGCGCTTTCATTCTCTGTCTCAGTTCATACAATGGCCCCACAAGGTCACCATCTTTCAGATGAGGAGACAGGGCCTCACCTGCCCAAGGTCATACAGCTGGGGCTGGGGGAGTATGGAGGTTGATAGCAAACCCAGTTAGGGCTAATTCGGAAGGCCAGTTTTAGTTTTAGTTCTTTGGCAGACTTTAAAGGGCATCTCACTATTTAATCTTTTTTTAAAAAATCATTTATGAAGTGGAATTCCCATGCTTTGATTTACTAGTGGTTTTGCCTCCTGGATGAGTAACCTATTCAAATTCTTGGCCTTAATGCATGTCCTTCAGGAAATCTATTAGGATTTGATGTCTTTCTTACAGTTTGTGATGACTCTTTAGCGCATAAAGATATGCTTCCTGAACGGTGACTATGATTTTGGCATCTTCGTTGAGAAATTCCTCTCCCTTTGCCAAACATAGAAAAATGCTTCAGTGATGATGGCTGAATCATTTATTTCTTTTGTACTAACATCTATTACTATTAGGATTCATTACAAAATAAACCAATGTCCACATCATTAGATGGCAAAGGAGAGCTTCTTGAGATAGACATCCTCAAACCTGGCTGAGCACTAGACCCAGTAAAGGACTCACAGACCCAGACAGGCTCTGGGCTGCCTGACTCCTCCATGTGCTGCGGAATGGGATGGGCCTGACATGCAATTGTGGGGGGCCCAGGCCCTGAGTTCTCAGTGTGAGTCCCACATCTGGTTGTAGCACAGATTTCTTGTAAAATTTCTGGGCCTCTGCATTCTACAATGCCCCTTTTCTCATGCTGAAGACACACCAGTTTGTGGAGCAGCTTGGGGGGACCACTGGTTTATAATACCGTTTCTCTGAACGATAAAGGAAGTAAGAAGTGCAGAAATAAACATTCGAAAACAATCAGACTTCTGAGTTGGCTTTCAAGTTTCATATGCTGACTCTGCCATTTATAAGCTGAGTGTCCTCAGACAAATAACTTATCTCCTTGAGCCTCAGTTTTCTAATCTGTTAAATGAACACCAAAGTTTCAAACTCGTAGATAAATGAGATCATGTATTGTTCAGTCGCTCAGTCATGTCCAACTCTTTGCAACCCCATGGACTGCAGCATACCAGGCCCTCCCTGTCCTTCACCCACTCCTGCAGTTTGCTCAAACTCATGTTCACTGAGTGATGCCACCCAAACATTTCATCCTCTATCGCCCCCTTCTCTTCCTACCCTCAATCTTTCCCAGCATCAGGGTCTTTTCAAATGACTGATCAGGTGGCCAAAGTATTGAAGCTTCAGCTTCAGCATCAGTCCTTCCAATGAATATTCAGGGTTGATATCCTTTAGGATTAACTGGTTGGATCTCCTTGCAGTCCAAGGGACTCTCAAGAGTCTTCAGCACCACAATTTAAAAGCATCAGTTCTTTGGTGCTCACCTTTTTTTCTGGTCCAACTCTTATATCCATCTGGGACTACTGGAAAACCATAGCTTTGACTACACAGACCTTTATCGGCAAAGTGATATCTCTGCTTTTTAATACACTGTCTAGGTTTGTCATAACCTTTCTTCCAAGGAGCAAGCGTCTTTTAATTTCATGGCTGTAGTCACCATCTGCAGTGATTTTGGAGCCCAAGAAAATAAAGTCTGTCATGTTTCCACTTTTTCCCCATCTATTTGGAATGAAGTGATGAGACCGGATGCCATGATCTTAGTTTTTTGAATGTTGAGTTTTAAGCCAGCTTTTTCACTCTCCTGATCATGTACATAATACACTAAACAGTGTCTGGCCCATGGTGAGAGACAAGTAAATGTTAACTGCTACTGTTGCCACAATGACTACTACCAAAATTGCCCTATAATTTGATAAACATTCAGGTAGAGCATTTGCTCAAAAGACCCTGGGACTTGAGTAGCTGTAATGACCACATTCTTTTATGAGGCAAGTTGCCATGTGGTCATCAAACTTTTTTAACACAAGGGACTTGGACCTGATTCTGGAGCAGGTGGGACTAGGTTGAGGGGAGATGGTTGGGCTCGTGGATTCACACTGCAATGCCCAGGGTGACCTGGTGAACTCTGAAGGATCCAGGTTGGCAAGGCATTAATTCTCTGGGGCCTGTCTGATGGGTAAGTATATGGGGGTACTGCACAGGAAAGCAACAAGATGGAGTAGAAGGAACAAAAGTTTGAATCCCAGACCCACCACTTGACAGCTGTGTGATCTCAGAAAGCCCTTTAACCTCTCTGGTTAATCATATATACCTTTCAGGAATTTAAAAAAAGATGTTATGTAAGGCTGGTCCAAGGGCCTGGACTCATCCTGATACTTGGTAGCTATGGCTTTGATTAATAGGATGGCTGCATTCTGGGTCCATGGGGAGTCCATTAGAGTTGAGAGGAGACCCCTAGGAGAGCCGGGCAGAGCACCTCTAGATGGGGGAGAAGGATGAATGTCAGGGACTTTAGCAAGAACTTGGGGTTCAGGGCTGGTTCTAGTCTCAGCTGGGGTGAGACTGTGGCTCAGTGGGCAGGTGGTGACTGGCTCCCCCAGGCCCATCAGATGCCAGGCTTGTGTCCCATCCAATGCCAACCATAACAAATAATATTTACTGTCAATGTGATTTGGGACCAGAAATCCAAAGGAAGCAACTCAAATGTATACAAACAAATAACCATTTAGTAAAGTGGCCAGAGACAAGACCTATTTACCCCAGTCAATGCTCTC
Organism: Giraffa tippelskirchi; assembly: GCF_054371585.1. Classification (NCBI taxonomy): domain Eukaryota; kingdom Metazoa; phylum Chordata; class Mammalia; order Artiodactyla; family Giraffidae; genus Giraffa; species Giraffa tippelskirchi. The sequence continues at coordinate 9,914,859 of NC_137278.1, read as the reverse complement.
CTGTGTTCCAACCACAGTCCTCCAGCAACTGTAATGAAAGAAAGAGATGCCATTCCCAGAAGCAATGGAAAAATACTTAGAAATAAACTTAATGAGAAATGCGTGTGACCTATATAAAGACAACTACAAAATTTTATTGGTGAAATAAAAGAAGACCAGAATAAATGGAGACTCATACTATGTTTCTGCATGGGAAGACCGAATATTGTAAAAATGTCAAACCACCTCCATGTTAATTTGCAGATTTAATGCAATACCAAACAATCCTGTGAAAGGAACTTGATGAAATGATTCTAAAATTCATCTGGAAAAAGCATTGGTCAGAATATCAAAGAATATTCTGAAAAAGGAGAACATTGATGTAGAGCCTTACTGAATGTTAAAACATATAAAACAGCAATAATTAGCACAGTGAGAATATTGCTGGAAAAAAACAGATTTAAATGGATTAGAAGAGAATGTCTGGAAGTAGATGAGATCACATGTAAAAATTAAACATGATAAAGAAATCACTCCAAAACAATGAGTAGATGATGAATTATTTAGTAAATGCTGCTGAAAAAACTGATTAGCAACTTGAAAAAATAATCTGTAATTTAGATACACCTAAGATACAATTCTCTGCATGAAAGATAAAATTCAGGAAAAAAATTGAATATTGAAAAAGCTAGAAGAGAATGGATCTGAGTATTTATTAGATCTTGGGAATACGAATTTTAAAGAGACAACAAAATAAATTCTATAAAATGTAAAGTATATACATACAATAAAACTTGTATACAGATATGATGACTAAGTAAAATATTTGCATAGGAGCAAGAACCATTAGGGTAATAATATGTTCAGGGAGATGTTTTTCCTTTTTGTTTTAATAACATTTTTTTAGCAAATAAAAATCAAGAGTAAAATGTTCATAAATTATATTTACATAATTAAATATTATAAAATCTTAAATATGTATGAACACACAATCCCTTTATCTACTATTGCTATTCTGATTTTAATATAAAGAGTTGGAAAGCCATTTAAGACAATGTATTCTCCTAGGTATGATCTCTTTTGAGGAGCTGCTGATAAATGTTCTCACTAATCCTTTAAATTCTAGTTCCCGCTTTATTTCCTTCAGCTGGAGTCAAGGGCTTTGTCAACTTAGCCTAAATTTAAGAAGTTTTATTTTTATTGAGGTAAAACTTCTAGAAAAATACTTAGTCTTAAGTGTAGAATCAATATCACTCATGTCACCACCCATAAAGATGCAGAACATCTCCAGCACCCAGAAGTTTCCCTCTGGTTATTACACCACCTTTCCTGGTTTCAACATAAACTAGGTTCATCTTGCCTGTTCTTGAACTTTACATAAATGGAATCACACATGCTACACTCTTTTTTGTCTTTCTTCTATGGCATCACATTGTCTGTGAGCTTGATCCATACGGCAGTGTGTACTGGTAGTTCATTTTTCACAGCTGTGTACTATTCCATTGTGTGTGGGCTGATACCATATTTTTGTTCATGCTACTGGTCCAATGGGCTTCCCAGGTGGCTCAGTGGTAAAGAAGCTGCCTGCAGTGCAGGAGATGAGGGTTCGATCCCTGGGTTGGGAGTATCCCCTGGAGAAGGAAATGGCAACCCACTCTAGTATTCTTGCCTGGAGAATCCCATGGACAGCGGAGCCTGGTGGGCTACAGTCCATGGGATCATAAAACAGTTGGACAGGACTTAACAACTAAAAAACAACAATTGGTACAAAGGTGTGGGGTAATGGAGAGAGGCTTGTATCACTAACTTAGACACCCCCCACCCCACCCCCTGCAAAACCACAGTGCTTTCCACTGCCCCCCTGACAAAGGAAGGAGAGAGGGCCCATCAGTAGGAGAACTTGTGACTTGTCACCTCTGCAGTTTGTTTTGGGAGAACCCTTGTCATGTGGCATTTAACCATCTTCAGCATCCAGGCTTTAATGGACATCTGGCCTCTACCAGGCCAAAGCTCAGAACTCCAAAATGCCCCAGTTCTGACCCCCTTAGTCTTGGAGCCTGGTTTGGGGGAGGGCTGTAACTGCTCCAGGGTCTGGGGGCATATTTGGCTAACGGATGAAGGAAGGGAAGCCACAGAGCAGGTGTGCCGCAAGGCAAAGCCCTCCCTCCCACCACCCCATCCCCCAAAGCTCCCTTACAGTGAAGGTAGAGGGAAGGGTGGCAGACAAGAACCTCCCCAGGTGGGGGCAAGGGCAGGAATAGTCAGATGTGCGCTTCAGAAGGACTGTTCTAATTAGTGAACAGTGGATTGGAATGCGGGGAGCCCATTTACTCATCTGTAAAATGGGGTAATAATGCCGACCTCACGGAGGTGGAGCCAAGTTGGAAGCGCTTTGTTCTTGTTCGGATGGTGAGTTTCCTGATGGAAGGGTGGGAAGTAGCGGGGAGGCAGGGCCAGCAGGTCCCTGGCCTAGCTCGGCTGTTGGCACCTGACACGTGCTCTTGATGAAATGAGTGACTAGTGGTTATTTCCAGCTCAGTCTTTTCAGTGGATCGGCAATGCCAGGTAAATTACACAAGGCATAATAATACCTCCCGCATGGCATTGTTGAGACAGACCAGCTCCTAAAGTAAATATCCTCGAGTAAATCCTCAATAAACAGTAGCCGCTGTGGTTTGGGATGATGAAAAGGCTGTGAAGGAGATTCAGGGGTGAAGGTGAGGCCGTGAACCCCCTTTCCAGGTACCAAGCACCCCATATTCCATCCCCTGGCAAGACTGTAGGTCCCGCCCCCACGCACCCTGACTCCTCCTCTCTCGGTCCCCACCCTGCTCTGCGCTCCCTCCCTCTCATCTAGATCCTGCTTGAGGAATCATGGTTGCCAGGATCCTGCTGCTTCCGTACTTGGCTGCTGACCAGTTCTCCACTCTACAGCCAGAGGCGCTTTGACAGAGCCCCATCACTCTTCTTTCAGGGCTGTCTGATGGCTCCCTACGAAGGTTAGAATAATCAATAATCCCCCCTGACTCCTTCACTCCTGCGCCATGGGATACCTCCTCCTTGTCAAGATCATCTCTTCCCTGGCTCCCAGCCAGTCTGCTCCATGCATCTTGGTTCCCCTAGACCAGGTCCCTTCCTGTCTGAGGGCCTTTGCACTTCCTGTTCATGCTCCTGGCAAGTTCTGTCCCCCATATCTTTATATGGCTGGCTTAGCTCTTTCAGCTAAAATGGCTTTTTTCCCCCAAACAAAGACCTACCCTGAGCAAGCAATCTAAAGTAATGACTCCTTATTGCTTCCCTGGATTCATTTCTTGTAGCACTTAACATCCTCTGAAAAAAAATTGTTTTAGTTCATTTACTTATTTTCTTGCTTACTGGGTGTTGAAATCCAGCGCAAGCTCCATGAGCAAAGGATCTTATCTCCCCAGCAACAAAATAATGTCCAGTTCAGTTCAGTTCAGTCGCTCAGTTGTGCCCGACTCTTCGCGACCCCATGAATCGCAGCACGCCAGGCCTCCCTGTCCATCACCAACTCCCGGAGTCTACCCAAACCCATGATCATCGAGTCGGTGATGCCATCCAACCATCTCATCCTCTGTCGTCCCCTTCTCCTCCTGCCCCCAATCCTTCCCAGCATTAGGGTCTTTTCCAATGAGTCAACTCTTCACATGAGGTGGCCGAAGTATTGGAGTTTCAGCTTCAACATCAGTGCTTCCAATGAACACCCAGGACTGATCTCCTTTAGGATGGACTGGTTGGATCTCCTTGCAGTCCAAGGGACTCTGAAGAGTCTTCTCCAACACCACAGTTAGCAAATATTTAAAATATAAAGTATGATGAATGAATGAGTGAACAGTAGTGGACAGAATGGTGGTGGGGGCAAGGGCACCTGGGAGACATAGTGAAGGTAAGGATGATGGTGAGGACGTGGGGTGTACTTATGATGTTCCTAGTCACCAGATGTCCTTGTCTGTGGCTAGCTGGTGCCCTTTGCATCTCAAGGGTGGTACATTCTGAGAAGAGATATGGGGCTCACTGCTCTCAGGACTATCTCTGAACATCCCCTAGTCTACAGAACACCCCAGTGCCCCAGCCACGAAGCCCATCCAGACTTCCTCTTTGTTTAATATTGAGCTTAAAGTTTACATACCCTGTTTAAACACTTTAGTACCTTTGCATCGATTCTACTCCTCACTGAAAATAAAAATATTTTGGTACTGCAAATATTTGACACCACTTGGCATTTTTCGGTGCATTAATTAGCAATTTGCTGGATAAATATTGCTGTGTAAATCAACAGTCACTTCCCAATAATTAAAAGCCAAGTCAGATGTTATTGGAAAACCCACTGGTGTGTGCTCCAGCTCTGAGAAATGTTGCCCCTTGCAGCTGTGGCTGGAGCAGAGTAGCCCAAAGAGGGTGTGGGTGATCCTGGGCTGAAAAGTGAAAGTGAAAGTTGCTCAGTCGTGTCCAACTCTTTGCAACCCCATGGACTGTACGATTCATGGAATTCTCCAGGCCAGAATACTGGAGTGGGTAGCCTTTCCCTTCTCCAGGGGATCTTCCCAACTCAGGGATTGAACCCAGGTGTCCTGCATTGCAGGCAGATTCTTTGGCCACCCGTGAATTCCAGATTTGGTTTCAGGGAGAGAAGAGGGGGAGCTAGAGGTTCTGGCAGTGTCTGCAGAGCTGGGATAGTATACTGAGTCTCTCAGTGCCCCAAAGATGGTTGGGGGGCAAATTTGAGAAACAGATTTTGGGCAAAGTTTTGTGATTATAATAAGTCAGTCTAAAGGAGTGATTACATGCATGAACTTGGGAATCCAACAGATGTAGGGGAGAGCCCCAGATCAGCCACCTGCTGGCTGTGTGACCCCAGACGAGGCACATCTCCTCCCTGGGTCTCAGGTCTATCATCTGTCAAATGGGTATAATGAAAGTCCTATTTCATAGGACTGAGAACAAGTGGATGGAATGCATGTACACTCAACAGCTCCTGGTGGTTGACTGTCATTGGTTGTTTTCCCTCTGGGTAGCTTGATCTGAGTCTAGTCTCTCTATGCCCCTGTACCTCTTACCTTGATGCTTTTTCCCAGTGCTGTCTATCCAAAGAAGGTAGTGGGTAATTCTTTGCCCGTCACTTCTTTGCCCTGCCTCTCTCCAAAATGTCTTCTTGGTTGTGAAGCAAAATTTTAATGACCAACTGGAAATCCTCCCTAGTCCCTGGCTTGGCTAGGATGGAAGGAAGGAAGGCAAGGATGGCCCAGCTGGTGGGGTGCCGTAGGGCCAGGGCTACAAGGAGAAGGTTTCTCTACCCTTAGCTGTGTGGTCTCAAACCTGAGGAGCCCATTGCATCCACAGGGTGGATGGGAAGCTAAGTCCTGTGGGTTAGGAAGATTGTAAGGAACGTGGACGATTGGATGGTGAACAAGACAGCAAACTGAGACTTTTGTTTGACTGCTTCCTCCCCTTCTCCCATTCCTTCTGAAATGACTATAGAGTAATATTTGTATAGGGATATAAAAATAGGGGATCACAGAGCACAGGTCCCCCCAGGCACACAAAGGAGAGTGATGCTGATGGATTAGAAACTGGCAATATTTCTCCCAACACTTGAGGAATCTGCCTGGGGAAAGGGCTGGTCATCTGTGGGATGCATGGTGCAAGAAAGAGGCGCCTTCTCAGGAGTTATTAGTGTTTCCAGTGATGGTGAGTCTGTGCTGTGCTGTGTTAAGTCACTTCAGTTGTGTCCGACTCTGTGCGATCTCAAGGACTGTAGCCTGCCAGGCTCTTCTCTCCCTGGGATTCTCCAGGCAAGAATACTGGAGTGGGTTGCTGTTTCCTTCTCCAGGGGATCTTCCTGACCCAGGGATCAAAACTTCATCTCTTACATCACCTGCCTTGAAAGGCAGGGTCTTTACCACTAGCGCTGCCTGGGAAACCCCTGATGGTGCACCTACTGTGTGCTAGATCCTGGGACAAGAGAGTCCCACACATAGTGAGCCCTCATCACAGCACAAGGATGAGTTGCTATCATTGACCTCATTTTGTTCAAGAGGGAACTGAGGCCCAGAGAGTCTGTCCTTTGTTCGTAGTAACTCAGCTAATAAGCAGCTGAACTGGGACTTGAAGCCACACCCTTCCAACCAACCCCTGAGCCCATACAGTCTTAACTACCAGACTAGGTGGCCACCCTGTGTGTAAGGGATCCCCATCAGAACCCCATAACCCACCTAAGCACAGGGAGGTAGAGTGTGAAGATGAGGTGGGCTGGGGATGGTAGGTGAGAGCAGTTTTTGTGAGTGCCTCGGGCAGCGAACTGAGGGGCCAGCTCATAGCTTTTCTTGGAGGTTGGCTCTGAAGGCTGGTTTGTGAGCACAGCTGGGTCCTGGTGTGACTGGCCATGCCAGATGGAGACAGAGGACACCCCACCAAGTTGGAGGTGCATCCCTAGCTTCAGAAAGGAGGCTCACTGGCAGAGCGCAGATGTTGCCATGATGTGTGTGCTTTAGTATCTTACCTGTCTTACTCCCCTTAGACAACGAAATCCAGACATAACAAACTAAACCCTCAGCAAATCCAAACATTTCCTCATCCAGATCTGGAAGATTAGAACCCTCTCAAGCCCCAGGGACAGAGAAATGCTCACTGCGAGGATGAGTGACCAGAGGGAGACCGCGGGCTGTGTGAAAAGACAGCCATTCATAAGGAAGGAACCCACGCAGATGTGTCCCTCTGAGATAAACCTCCTGCCAGCATCAGCAGAAGTTTTTTGAAAATCTCCAATTTGTGTGCCCAACAAGATTCAAAGGGACATCACGTATCTGAAAATAGTATCCTCTGAGACTAGAAAAGATTGTTTTCAGCTAAAAAGTGCAACTGCTGCATTTATAAAGGCAACAAAGGTGAGAAATAGCAGGTTGAATACTGCAGAAAAACACAGGCCATGGTTTAAAAGATGAGTCTCAAAAATGAAAAAAACTTTCCATAATTCCAAATAAACGAATAAAGGAATGGGCATGATTAGTGAAAAGACATCTTGCATAAAGACCCTACAGATAGAATAAAATGAGCAATAATCAAAGGAATAATTAAACAAAGCTTCTCTTTGAACACTGAGTAAAGCTAATGAAAAGAGACCTATAGCCAGGTGAGATAATTGACTTTCAAGGATTAAAGGGGAAACTCCTATCAATATACAGGCAGGAGGGAAAAATAATACCAACTGTGTTAGTTGTAGAAGAGATTTGATAATGTGTATGGAGTGCCAAAATAATAATGGCTAGAACAGTATGAAATATTTTTCTTTCATGTAATAGTACAAAAGTATGTAACCTTTTGCTCACAACAGGTTAGCATGGGGACTGTGCTCTGTGTGGCTTCCCACTGCTCTGAAGTAGAAGAGCGTAGACTTCTGTTCCGTTGCCCTGTTATTCTCAGGGTGCTAACTTCATCTGCAAGGACCCTTTTTCCAAGCAGCAGAATCAAGTAATAATAAAATCAAGGCATACTCCTCAACCTCCTTTCAAAATCTCCAGCTAGAGGGTCTGTACATGATCCTATTCCCATCCTATTGGCCAGAACTTAGTCACATGATGACTTTTAACTGCAAGAGTGGCTGGGAAATGTAGTTTTTATTCTGAGAAGCCATGTGCCTGGCTAAACATTAGGGTTTTATTATTATCAGAGAGGTGAGAATGGTTATTGGAGAACTCTTACCCCAACACACTAAAATTGGAAATTAAAGATAAAACGAGAAAAAAAATGCCAAACTCAATGATTCTTAACCACCTAGAAATTTTTTAAACTCCCTATTAATTAGCATGTGGGCCAAAGAGGAAATATAACCAGAATCTGTAGAAAACCTAGAAAATAAAGAAATTAACTACATGTCAGAATCTGTGGGAAGTAGTTATAGTAATACTCCAAGGAAGAGCCTTCAGTATTGATATCAATAAACAAGAAAGATGAAAATGAGAAAATTAAACATCTAATCTAAGAAGTTAGGAAAAGAGCAAGGAGCCAAACCATAGGAAAGCAGGAGTAAGAAACTCATGTCGATAAAAGGAGAACTTGTGAGTTAATAAGCAGAAAAATAGAATTCATTTTATGAGGAAACTAATGAAATAAACCGCAAGCTAACCTAATTAAGATAAAGAGGAAGAAAGCATAAATACACAAAAGAAGAAATGATGAAGGAAAAATAACCACAGAAAGAAAGGAAAGAATCATGAAACAGCTTTATTCAAATTTATATAAATATGTTTAAAAACCTGGATGAATTTGGTAATTTTTTCCAAAATGCAAATGACCAAACTCAATTCAAGAAGAGATAGAAAAGCTCAACATTTTCATATAGAAATTGTTTTATATAAAAAGTAGATAAAGAGTTATCTCCCTAAAATATACCAGGCCCAGATGGTCTTTCAGGGAAATTCTTTTAAACCTCTAATGAGCAGATAAATACAATATTATTTAGACTGTTGTAGACTTTTTAAAAGAGGACTTTTTCTAATTATTTTAATAAAGCAAGGGGAGCATTAACACCCAAATGTAAGAAAGATTTCACACAAAAAAGAGACCCATAATCACTTTAGGAAAACAATGCAAAAAATTCTAAATAAATCTTAAGTAAACCAAATCTAACAGTATATTACATAATGACCAAATGCAGCTTATTTTATGAATCTACAAACTGTTCAATATTAGGAAATAAATGAATGAAATTTATCGTAGTAATAGATCTCAGACCCAGGATCCCCCTCAGTCAGTCTATCCCATCAGGAAGCTTCAATAAGCCTCTTATCATTCTCCATCAGAGGGCAGACAGACTGAAAACCACAATCACAGAAAACTAACCAATCTAATCACATGGACCACAGCCTTGTCTAACTCAATGAAACTATGAGCCATGCTGTGTAGGGCCACCCAAGATGGACGGGTCATGGTGGAGAGTTCTGACAAAATGTGGCTCACTGGAGAAGGGAATGGAAAACCACTTCAGTATTCCTGCCTTGAGAACCCCATTAACAGTGTGAAAAGGCAAAAAGCTAGGACACTGAAAGATGAACTCCCCAGGTCGGTAGGTGCCCAATATGCTGCTGGAGATCAGTGGAGAAATAACTCCAGAAAGAATGAAGAGATGGAGCCAAAGCAAAAACAACACCCAGGTGTGGATGGGACTGGTGATGGTAGCAAGATCCGATCCTGTAAAGAGCAATATTGCATAGGAACCTGGAATGTTAGGTCCATCAGTTTCAGTTCAGTCACTCAGTCGTGTCCGACTCTTTGCGACCCCATGAACTGCAGCACACCAGGCCTCCCTGTCCATCATCAACTCCCAGATTTTACCCAAACTCATGTCCATTGAGTCAGTGATGCCATCCAACCATCTCATCCTCTGTCGTCCCCTTCTCCTCCTGCCCTCAATCTTTCCCAGCATCAGGGTCTTTTCAAATGAGTCAGCTCTTCTCATCAGGTGGCCAAAGTATTGGAGTTTCAGCTTCAACATCAGTCCTTCCAATGAACACCCAGGACTGATCTCCTTTAGGATGGACTGGTTGGATCTCCTTGCAGTCCAAGGGACTCTCAAGAGTCTTCTCCAACACCACAGTTCAAAAGCATCAATTCTTCAGTGCTCAGCTTTCTTTATAGTCCAAATCTCACATCCATACATGACCACCGGAAAAATCATAGCCTTGACTAGACAGACCTTTGTTGGCAAAGTAATGTCTCTGCTTTTTAATATGCTGTCTAGGTTGGTCATAACTTTTCTTCCAAGGAGTAAGCATCTTTTAATTTAATGGCCACAGTCACCATCTGCAGTGATTTGGGAGCCCAGAAAAATAAAGTCAGCCACTATTTCCACTGTTTCCCCATCTATCTGCCATGAAGTGATGGGACCAGATGCCATGGTCTTAGTTTTCTGAATATTGAGCTTTAAGCCAACTTTTTCACTCTCCTCTTTCACTTTCATCAAGAGGCTCTTTAGTTCTTCTTCACTTTCTGCCATAAGGGTGGTGTCATCTTCATATCTGAGGTTATTGATATTTCTCCCGGCAATCTTGACTCCAGCTTGTGCTTCATCCAGCCCAGCGTTTCTCATGATGTATTCTGCATGTAAGTTAAATAAGCAGGGTGATAATAGACAGCCTTGATGTACTCCTTTTCCTATTTGGAACCAGTATGTTGTTCCACGTCCAGTTCTAACTGTTGCTTCCTGACCTGCATACAGGTTTCTCAAGAGGCAGGTCAGGTGGTCTGGTATTCCCATCTCTTTCAGAATTTTCCACAGTTTATTGTGATCCACACAGTCAAAGGCTTTGGCATAGTCAATAAAGCAGAAGTAGATGGACTGGAATGGGTGAATTTAACTCAAATGACCATTATATCTACTACTGTGGGCAAGAATCCCTTGGAATAAATGGAGTAGCCGTCATAGTCAACAAAAGAGTCTGAAATGCAGTACTTGGATGCAATCTCAAAAACGACAGAATGATCTCTGTTCGTTTCCAAGGCAAACCATTTAATATCACGGTAATCCAAGTCTATGCCCCGACCAGTAACGCTGAAGAAGCTGAAGTTAAATGGTTCTGTGAAGACCTACAAGACCTTCTAGAACTAACACCCAAAAAACATGTCCTTTTCATTATAGGGGACTGGAATGCAAAAGTAGGAAGTCAAGAAACACCTGGAGTAACAGGCAAATATGGCCTTGACGTACAGAATGAAGCAGGGCAAAGGCTAATAGAGTTTTACCAAGAGAACACCCTAAACACCCTCTTCCAACAATACAAGAGAAGACTCTACACATGTACATCACCAGATGGCCAACACCAAAATTAATCATTAGAGAAATGCAAATCAAACCACAGTGAGGGTCTTCCTTGGTGGTCTGGTGGTTAAGAATCCTCCTTGCAATGCAGGGGACACGGGTTTGTTTCCAGCTGGGAAAACTAAGATCCCACATGCCCCAGGGCAACTAGGCCCACAGGCCTCAACTAGACAGAAGCTGGAGAGCTACAACAAAGACCTGATGAAGCCAAATCAATAAATAAATATTAAAAAACAAAAACAACAAAAGCAAGCCATGATGAGACCACTTCACACCCATTAAGAAGGCTGCTATCAAAACACACACACATTAAAAAAAAAAAAAAGCGCAGAAAGTAATGATCACTGGCAAGGATGTGATAAAATTGGAACCCTTACGCCCCACTGGTAGGAATGTAAAAGAATGCAGCCATTATGGAAAGCGGTGTGGCAGTTTATCAAAAAATTAAAAACAGAATTACCCTATGATTCTGCAATCCCACTTCTGGGTATAGATCCAAAAGAATTGAAAGAGAGTACTGAAGAGATATTTGCACCCATGTTTATAGCAGCATTGTTCACAACAGTCAAGAGCTGGAAGCAATCCAAGTATCCACTGAGAGATGAATGATAAACAAAATGTGGCAAATACATGCAGTGGAATACTATTCAGTCTTAAAAAAGAAGGGAACTCTGACACATGCCGCAACAAGGATGAACCTTGAGTACATTATGCTAAATAAGCCGGTCACAAAAAGACAAATATTGTATGATTCCACTTATGTACTGTACCTAGGGTACTCAAATTCATGGAGACAGAAAGTAGAATGGTAGTTGCCAGGGCCTAGGGGAAAAGGGTAGATGAGGAGTTGTTTAATGGGTAGAGTGTTTCAATTTTGCAGGATGAAAAAATTCTGAAGATCTGTTGCACCATAATGTGAAAACACTCAACATACTGAACTGTACATTTGAGAAGGGTTAAGGTGGGTTTTTAAATCACGTTTTTACTATATTTTTTTACCATGATAAAAAAATTGAACTATTAAAAATCTCGACATTTTATTTCTATGTTTCAGAGGATGGATTTTTTTTTCAAGTCCACTCTTCCCCTCTCCCTGGCCACCTGCTGTGACAGCTCCTCTGCTTACCTCTTTGGTTTTCAGTTCCCACTTTATTTCTTGCTAGTGGAAAAGTCCTCTGCATTTCTGTACACTCAAGTATTTGTTACACTGTATCGATCTAGGTATTTATGGCAGGAAGATTTGGGAGATATTTGGTCCGCAGTATTTCCAGAACCAAAGGCCCCTCCAGATCATTTACAAAGCTAAATAAACCCGACAAAAATAGCACAAAGAAGAAGGCTGCAGGCTAATCTCATTTACAAATATAGATGCAAACATCTTAAATAAAATATTAGCAAATTGAATCTAGCAATATATAAAATGAATATTCCACAATGACCAGGTAAGGTATATTATTGGAAAGCAAGGACAGTTCTATTTTAGGAACTCTATTAATATAATTCATCATATTAATAGGCCAAAAGGGAAAAACCAAGGATGATAAAAAGGCATTTGATAATATTCAGCATCCATTTCATAAAAAAACATCTCTTGGCAAAATAAAAATAGAATTCATCTTTAAAATGGTAAGACAGGCTTACAGAAACCTCCCATCCTTCAAAGGGAAGGCAGAACAGCCTAGGGACCTCCTCAAGTCAGAGAAGGTATCTTCCAATCACCTGTCTCCTGTGCCCTCAAGTTGAGAGGGAATCTCCATGTCCCCACTTCTCTGACTGAGTTGAGGGAAAGCATTCTACTCACCCTGAGAAGCCCTAGATATTTTGGTTTCCAGGCACACACTTAGGACCCAGATAAACTAGAATGGCTGTGTCACATTGCACAAGCTGCTGCCAGTAGCTGAGCTTCTCCAAGCCTCAATTTTCTCATCTGTGAAATGGGATTAAGATTCTCTGTGCCATGGGAAAACAATGAAAGATCAAATAATATTTCTCTCTTTAAATTGAAATATAGGTGATTTTCAATGTTGTATTAGTTTCTGGTATACAGCAAAGTGATTCAATTTTATATATGTATATTTTATATATGTATATACATATATATATATGTATATAGCTTTTCAGATTCTTTTCCATTACAGGTTATTACATGATATTGGAAATAGTTCCCTGTGCTATACAATAGGACCTTGTTACTTCTCTATTTTATATAAAGTAGTTTGTATCTGCTAATCCCAAACTCCTAAATTATTCCTGACCCCTTTCCCCTTTGGTAATCATAAGTTTGTTATGTCTGTGAGTCTATTTCTGTTTTGTAAATAAGTTCATAACTTTTTCAGATTCCACATATAAGTGATATCATATGATATTTATCTCTCTCTGATTTTCACTTAATATGGCAATCTCTGCTACTGCTGAGTCACCTCAGTCATGTCCGACTCTGTGTGACCCCATAGATGGCAGCCCAGCAGGCTCCGCCGTCCCTGGGATTCTCCAGGCAATCTCTAGGCCCACCCATATTGCTGAAAATAGCATTATTTCAATCTTTTTAATGGATAGATAGTATTCCAGTGTGTGTGTGTGTGTGTGTGTGTGTGTGTGTGTCTGTCTGTCTGTCTCTCTCTCTCTCTATCTGTCTGTGTCTGTGTCTGTGTGTATGAGTGACACATCTTCTTTATCCATTCATCTGTGGATGGACACTTAGGTTGCTCCCATATCTTGGCTATGGTAGACAGTGCTGCAGTGAACACTAGGGTGCGTTCATCTCAAAGAGTATTTCTTACCTGGCGCTTCCTTCCTTCCTAGCTCTCTCTTTGTTCTTTCTCCTCATCTTCCCATCCCAGAATCTCCTCTCCTTTTTCATTTCTCCATATGCTCCCACATCGGCTCTGCTTAGTCTCCTTATCCCAACTAAGCCCTCTAGATAGAGGAATTTGGGGAGACCCCAGGGTGAGCACTCAAGGACAGGAAGGTAGCTGCCTTGGGCCTGATTTAGTGCTGGCTTGGGGGATTCACCCAGGTTAGTGAGTCCTGGAGCTCTCTAGGCAATGAGGTCCATCTGGATAGCTGGCCTAACAAGGGGGTGAGCAGACAACAGCTTGGAGAAGAAAACTCTGTGTTCCTCTGGGAGTCAGAGGAACTGACTAATTCCTGCTAATTCCTTCTTCCTTTTGGATTCCTCCCCAGGGACAGAGTCCGGAGTCACTGCCCCTTAGCCGTTCTGAGGAGGACTAAAGCCAGACCTTGGTCTCCAGGCCTCCACCCTCAGGCCTCTGCCACTGCACCCTGCTTGTCTTCCACTGGGCCCCTAAGCTCCATCATTCTTTTCCTCACCTCCCCCACCTTCACCCTCTGCCCTCATGTGCCCATCAGAGTCAGCATTTAGGCCTTTACCTGCTAGAATATCACAGTTGTCCCTTGTATTAGTCAGTGTATTAACCACGCCTGTTGTTCTCTGTATCCTGATGCTCTGACATCTTGGAGCCTTGCCAACGCCGGAGGGACTGCCCCTCCCAGCCTTAGCTAACTCTTGGAGGTAGTCCCTGAGTTGCCAGGGAGAATGGCTTTCAAATGCAAACCAACCAATCCAAGACCCACACCTCCAGCCTTTTCCTTTATAGAGCTTCAACACTCTGGGCCCCCATTTCCCTGCCCTAATCACCCCAGGGCAGGTACCAGGCTAGTGACAACCCCTCAGACTCAGAGCCTGCTGGAATTACTCAACCCAGCCAATCCTAAACCTGCTACCTGCCTACGTTGCCTCACCTGTCCTTCTCATGCAAGCCGCAATAAGATCTAGGGCCCACATTCCTACTCACTCCTTCTGTCTCCTAACCACACTGTGTGACCCCTTATGGTGTGACTCACCTCCTCTTTGTTGTGGTTCAGTCGCGCAGTTTTGTCCGACTCTTTTTGACCCTGTGGACTGTAGGATGCCAGGCTTCCCTATCCTCTACTATCTCTCCGAGTTTGCTCAAACTCATGTCCATTGAGTCAGTGATGCCATCCAGCCATCTCATCCCCTGTCGCCGCCTTCTCCTCCTGCCCTCTATCTTTCCAGCATCAGGGTCTTTTCCAATGAGTCAGCTCTTCACATCAGGTGGCCAAAGTATTGGAGCTTCAGCTTCAGCATCAGTCCTTCTAATGAATATTCAGGGTTGATTTCCTTTAGGATTGACTGGTTGGATCTCCTTGCTGTCCAAGGGACCCTCAGGAGTCGTCTCAAACACCACAATTTGAAAGCATCAGTTCTTTGGGGCTCAGGCTTCTTTATGGTCCAACTCTCACATCCATACATGACTACTGGAAAAACCATGTGAAAGTTGTTCAGTCATGTCCGATTGTTTGCGACCCCATGGACCATAGCCTGCCAGACTCCTCTGTCTGTGGGATTTCCTAGGCAAGAATACTGGAGTGTGTAGCCATTTCCTTCTCCACCAGGGAATCTTTCCAACCCAGAGATCAAACCTGGGTTTCCAGCATTGCAGGCAGACTCTTTACCATCTGAGCCACCAGGAACTTCACTTTGACTCTATAGACCTTTGCTGGCAAAGTGATGTCTCTGTTTTTTAATATGCTGTCTAAGTTTGTCATACTTTTTGTTCCAAGGAGCAAATGTCTTTTAATTTCATGGTTGCAATCACCATCCACCGTGATTTTGGTGCTCAAGAAAATAAAGTCTGTCACTGTTTCCATTTTTTTCCCATCTATTTGTCATGAAGTGATGGGACCGGATGCCATGATCTTAGTTTTTTGAATGCTGAGTTTTTAGCCAGCTTTTCACTCTCCTCTTTCCCTTCATCAAGAGGCTCTTTGGTTTTTCTTTGCTTTCTGCCATAAGGGTGGTGTCATCTGCATATCTGAGGTTATTGATATTTCTCTCAGCAATCTTGATTCCAGCTTGAGCTTTATCCAGCCCAACATTTTGCATGATGTACTCCACATAGAAATTAAATAAGCAGCATCCCTTTTTTATCTGAAATGAGTATTGTGACTCCTGCTTTCTTTTGGTCTCCGTTTGCATGAAATATGTTTTTCCATCCCTTCACTTTCAGGCTGTGTGTGTCCCTAGTTTTGAGGTGGGTCTCTTGTAGACAGCATATATAGGGGTCTTGTTTTTGTATCCATTCAGCCAGCCTTTGTCTTTGAGGGAGAAGGTGAGGGTGGGACGTTCTGGGAGAATAGCATTGAAACATGTATATTATCATATGTGAAACAGAACACCATTCCATGTTCGATGCATGAGACAAATGCTCAGGGCCGGGGCAATGGGATGACCCAGAGGGTTGGGATGGGGAGGGAGGTGGGTGGGGGGTCCAGGAAGGGGAACACATGTAAACCCATGGCTGATTCATGTCAATGTATGGCAAAAACTATTACAATATTGTAAAGTAATTAGCCCCCAACTAAAATAAATAAATTTATTTAAAAACAAAAAAAACAACAACAAAAAAAGAAATTAAATAAGCAGCCTTGATGTACAAGGCTTAAATATACAGCCTTGATGTACTCCTTTCCAATATGGACCAGTTCATTTGCTGGATCATCGAAAAAGCATGAAGCTTCCAGAAAAATGTCTATTTCTGCTTCATTGACTATGCCAAAGCCTTTGACTGTGTGGATCACAACAAACTCTGGAAAATTCTGAAAGAGATGGGAATACCAGACCACCTGATCTGCCTCTTGAGAAACCCGTATGCAGGTCAGGAAGCAACAGTTAGAACTGGACGTGGAACAACAGACTGGTTCCAAATAGGAAAAGGAGTACGTCAAGGCTGTATATTGTCACCCTGCTTATTTAACTTATATGTAGAGGACACCATGAGAAATGCTGGGCTGGAAGAAGCACAAGCTGAAATCAAGATTGCCGGGAGAAATATCAATAACCTCAGATATGCAGATGACACACCCTTATGGCAGAAAGTGAAGAACTAAAGAGCCTCTTGATGAAAGTGAAAGAGGAGAGTGAAAAAGTTGGCTTAAAGCTCAGCATTCAGAAAACTAAGATCATGGCATCTGGTCCCATCACTTCATGGCAAATAGATGGGGAAACAGTGGAAACAGTGGCAGACTTTAGACTTTATTTTCTCGGGCTCCCAAATCACTGCAGATGGTGATTGCAGCCATGAAATTAAAAGATGTTCACTCCTTGGAAGGCAAGTTATGACCAACCTAGACAGCATATTAAAAAGCAGAGACATTACTTTCCCAACAAAGGTCCGTCTAGTCAAGGCTATGGTTTTTCCAGTGATCATGTATGGATGTGAGAGTTGGACTATAAAGAAAGCTGAGAACTGAAGAATTGATGCTTTTGAACTGTGGTGTTGGAGAAGACTCTTGAAAGTCCCTTGGACTGCAAGGAGATCCAACCAGTCCATCCTAAAGGAGATCAGTCCTGGGTGTTCATTGGAAGGACTGATGTTGAAGCTGAAACTCCAATCCTTTGGCCACCTGATGCGAAGAGCTGATGCATTTGAAAAGACCCTGATGCTGGGAAAGATTGAGGGCAGGAGGAGAAGGGGATGACAGAGGATGAGATGGTTGGATGGCATCACTGACTCAATGGACATGAGTTTGGGTAAACTCCGTGAGATGGTGATGGACAGGGAGGCCTGGTGTGCTGCAGGCAATGGGGTCGCAAAGAGTTGGACACAACTGAGCGACTGAACTGAACTGATTGTTTCAAGTCCAGTTCTAACTGTTGCTTCTTGACCTGCATTCAGTTCTCAGGAGGCAGATAATGTTGTCTGGTATTCCCATCTCTCTAAGAATTTTCCACAGTTTATTGTGATCCACCCAGACCTGTGAATATAACAAACAGTCTTCTTGTGTGTGTGCACTCAGTCGGGGCCAACCCTTTGCAACCCTCATGGACTGTAGCCCGACAGGCTCCTCTGTCCATGGGATTTTCCAGGCAAGAATACTGGAGTGGGTTGCCATGCCCTTCTCCAGAGGATCTTCCTGACCCAGGGATCAAAGCCGGGTCTCCCACATTGCAGGCAGATTCTTTACCATCTGAGCCACCAGGGAAGCCCTTGGAAGTCTTCCTAGGGCAATCATCTCCTGGTCGCTGGCCTCACCTTCCCCAGTAACAGTAAAACCTACATTTAAAAAGTGTGAGGGTAGGCTTGGTTATGCCAAGGTAACAAGTAGACCTCCCAGTCTCAGTGGCTTAACCCAGGAAGCTTGTTTTTGGTCTAGGTGACTCCCCAGGGCAGTGTCATCTGTGGGGTGGCTTGTGATCCAGGCTGCCCGAGGCCCCACCTTCCAGTAGCTGCTCATCTTCAGTCACCGTGGAGGGCAGGAAAGTGCTGGAAGGTGTAAAACCTGCACTTAAAGACTTCTTCCCTGGGACTCCCTTGGTAATCCAGTCACCAAGGATCTGGGCTCCCAGCTCAGGGGGTCCAGGTTTGATCCCTGGTCAGGGAACTAGATCCCGCATGCTGCAGCTAAAGATCTTGGATACTGCAAAGAAGATTGAGGATCCCATTCGCCATAACTATGACCTAACACAGCTAAATAAATATTTTTAAAAATTGTTTTAAAAATTAAAAAAAGCTTCAGCTGAGAAGTAACACACACCCATTGTGTTCACAGCATAAGCACAGAATAAGTGATGTCATAGGCCAGCTGACTGCAGGGGGCAGGGGGGTGGAATCCTCCAGGGTGGGCAGAAGGAGAAAATAGATGAGTGCATGCTAGAAGTCTCTGCCACACCCTCTCTTCCGTATCACCCCATCAGGAAGGGGAGCTCACCCCCGGTGTGGGATGTTTCCCGCTCACACGTATGTGTACTCAGTTGTGTCTGATTCTTTTTGACCCCCTAGACTGTAGCTCCTCCATCCATGGAATTTTCCAGGCAAGACTACTGGAGCAGGTGGCTATTTCCCACTCCAGGGAATCTTCCGGACCCAGGGATTAAACCCGTGTCTCCTGCATTGGCAAGTGGATTCTTTACCCCAAAACTGTCCTGGTTGGGAGAAGTCATATCATTTGCTGAGATAGCATTTGGTGGGACTGGCTGGAGCAGGAAATTGGACTTTGTTGCAGGAAACCCTTATTTTATCGTCTCCCCCAGACAAAGTAGGCCAGCTTGAGTTTGCCATCATCTAGAACTTAAAAAAATTAAAAATTTAAAAAGGAGGGTGAGAAAGAGAGAGACAAACAACTCCAATCCCAACTGGGCAGAGACACAAATAGCGACTTTTAATTATATAATCTGCTTTTGATGAATTTATTTCTGACAGTTTTATAGGTTGACGAGAGAGTGCATTTTAGATGCAAAAAAACCCATTATTCATTCTGGGCTCTTTGAGCATAAAAATTGTCAAATGATTTTAATACAGTTTTAAGTTTTATGTTTATTGTCAAGGGGAAAAAAAGTCCACAGCAATTACCAAGTCACATGCCCCTTAAATCTTTATGTTTCTGACAGCAAGAACAATAAAATATGTTTTTGCCCAAACCTTTTACCGCTCAGATTGACATGGCTTCAGCGACAGCTGCTTTTCTTCCATCTGAGAAAGCTAACTTAGAACCGCTTCCTCGGTGGGGAGTGGGGAGGGGGTGTCTCAGCCGCTTTGCAGAACAGCTGTTCCTTTGCAGAAAGGTGCAGACCCCAAGATCTGGGTCCAGAAATGAAAATGGAGTGAAGTGTGATCTAGCAGATCTGAAATTTTATACTGGCTGCATGGCATCCTATTGATTTGCACACCTTGTCTGGTGGTAAACACATTCAGCACTAGTGTGAATACCTTGGGTAGGTGAGTGAGGCCCTGGTACGCCTACCACATCTGCCAACTTAACCCGCTGAGGAAGCCTGCCGTTCAAGTCACTGGAGCCAATCAGGTACTGCATTGAAAGGACCACCCACCAAGCCAGATGTACCAGTGTGGTCATCCCTTCCTTCTGAGCCCCCAATAGACATGTGCTGCCTCTCTGCTTTGTGTCCCATGCCAACCTGGTTGCAGGGTTCATCTCCTTCATGAGTCCCTAGATAAAAGCACTAGCTAACCATAAACACTATTATTATTCTGGGGAGATGGAATTATTTCCATTAATGACATAGACAAACCATCAAGTTGTGCTTTGGATGGTGGCTTAGGCCCTGAAGGTCGTGGAAGTGTTGGTCAAGAACTGCTCACCCCATCACGCTGGTGTGATGTGGGGTGAGGGGCATTAGCCAAAGGATGCTGTGGTCAGGGCTTAGCCTAAGGCAGGTCAGCAGGGCCCAGTTTCTTTGGAGGTCTGTTTAAGAAGGCTATGGCTGACCTGAGATCCAGCTCCCAAGACTGGCCTAAATCCAAGCTTCACAGGCTTTTAAGCTGGATGGAGTAGAGTATGGAGCAGGTCCAGGGCAGCATTTTTTCCAATGGGGAACTAAAAAGGGCAAGCCTATGGAATGGGAGCAGTGTCCAGGAGGAGTAAAGTGTGGAGGCTGCAGGGAGAGCCCCAGCCATCCAGAGTCCTCCCTGGGGGTCTGGGGAGGAACCTCCTATAGAATCACATCTAGGCAGGCCTGGGAAAGCTGTGATCCCCACAGTAAGCAGGAGCAAAACATCTCAGGGCCTTTATATATGCCATTTCCTCTGCCTAGAGAACTCTCAAGCAACTCATTCGACTAACTCCTACTCATCCTTCAGAACTCAGTGTAAAAGTCACTTCTTCAGGGAAACCCTCCTGGATTCCTCAGTCTTTCTCAGGCTCCAGTGTCACAAGCTGCCATGGCCCCTTGTGCTTCTCATGTACATGTGTGTTCAGTCACTTCAGTCATGTCTCTTTGTGACCCTATGGGCTCTAGTCTGCCAGACTCCTCTGTCCATGGGATTCTCCAGGCAAGAATATTGGAGTGGGTTGCCATGCCCTCCTCCAGGGGGTCTTCCTGACTCAGGAACTGAACCCACATCTCCTGCGTCTCCTGTTCTGCAAGTGGATTCTTTATGGCTGAACCACTGGGGAAGCCCCCTCTGCTGCTTAGTGGCACTTGTAATTTTAGTGAGAATAATCTATGTCGTTGCTGTGATTTTATGCTTCCCTTTCCCTCTGGGTTCTAAACTCTACAGGGACAAGGTCATGGTCTGTTTCATTCATTGCTCTATCCAAAATACTGTACAGTATCCAGCAGACTACAGATATCATTACATTTTAAATGGATGGATGGATGGACAGGCTTCATTGCTTGTGGTACTTCAACATATGCCATTTCCCTTTCCTCTTGCGTCCTCAGTTTTCTTCACAAGCAGACATGGCCATATGACTGAGTCTGGACAATAGAGTGTGGCTGGAAGCGAGGTAGGTACCCCTGGAAGTGAGGTTCTCCAGGGGCTTATCTCTACCGGCTTCTACGGTCCTCTTCCATCTGCTGCCAGGTGTAGAGGATCCCTCAGAGAACTCTGAGGCCCTTGGGGACAGCAGAGCTGCGGATGCAAATGTTCCTGGTTCACTGAATGACCATTATGTGGAGAGCATGTAGCCTCCCCATGCCAGTGGTCTTGTTCACTTTATCCTGGGAAACATGCTTCTATTGTGTGAAGCTGCTGATATGCGGGAGCTTATTTGTTACAGCAGTGAGCTGTAACTTACCCTAACTGATACATCCCCTGTGATGGAGGCCCCAGAGGAACCAGGTCGGATCCCGTCTCTGCTTTAAGCATCTCTGTCTGGTTGCCACCCTCCATTAGAATGGGCCAGAGGGGTGTCCAGGGGGAAGAGGGAGGAATTCATTTTCAAGCACTTGTTCCCCACACCCACCCTCTCTTGGGAAGGTATGAGCGGCTCGAGGACCCAGAGGTTCTGGAGCGAGCAGTGGCCATGCAGGAGAGACAGTGGATGGGAGCTGGGACTCTGAAAATAGCTGTGTGTGTCTGTGACCTTGGATGATCACTGTCATTTCTGATAATAAAGCCTGCATCCTGGAGGTATGTGATCACTAAAAGAGCTCAGATGTGAAGCACTTAGTGGAGCGCTCTGCACTCAGTAAACACTCCATAAAAGGGAGTTATCATAATAATTATTATTTTCCTCAGGTCTCTGTTGAAGGAAGCCCTGAATTGAAAGCCTTTTGTCTCGTTCCATTTCCAAGCCAGACGGCCCCATTTTTCTCCCAGTTTCTGCAGTTCTTGAGTGCCCCGGTGCCTATTACACAAACCCCAATGCATCTTTGAAGTTAGCAGCTAATTATGTTCCAGGAAGTTATAGATCTGGAGTTTTCCATGTGCCAGAGGCAATTGCCTGCTCCGGCTCTCATTTCTCGGTGCAGCCTTCCAAGGCCTGATTGAGGTTGTAATTGGGAGCCCCCCCCCTCGGCCCCAGGGGCCTTCTGGGGCCATCTCCTCGGCCCTAGGAGTCAGGCTACCCCTTCCCTCTCCCACCTCCCAAGCTTTGCCTGCTCTGGGCCTCCCTCTTCAGCTGCTGACAGGCTGAGGGAAGGGTGGACTGGGAGGTAGGGGGACGATCTCCAAAGCCCTGGTGCCAGGGAAGCCGTGAGAACCTCCTCTCTCCAGGGAAGGCACCTTTGGTTCTGCGTGATTATGAGTAATAGCAGTTTCTGCTGCTGAATGACTGAGAGACTTGTGTCTGTTTGAAAGCTAAGTGCTTGCCCTCTCTCCACCTCACTGCCTGCCCAACTGCCTCTCTACCCCTGACCTCATCTCCACCCCTCTGCTGCAGCCATCTGAGCACCCCTGCCAGGGCTCGGCCCCTCCCACGAGGCTGCCCCGGGAGGGAGAACCAATTTCTCCCTCCTGGGCTGGATCCCAGCACTGGGGCTGGAACTAGGGTGAGGCTAGTGAGGTGCCAAAGCAAAATTTAAGGAGGCACTCACTCTTTGGCACTGATCACGCACTTGCATGCCCTTGAGAATGGGTGCCTCCTTAACTTAGCTGCCTCACTCTCCTCACCCTGGTCAGGAACTAGAGCCTCCTCCCCATCTCTTTGGAAGACAAACTCCTGGACACAGCCCAGCAAAGACTTCCAGCTCCTTTCCCTGCCAACTTCAGCTGAGCTGCAGGCTGTGTGAGGATAGGAACCAAGACTGTTGCCCTCCCATCCTCTCGCCATCCTTAGCTCCTGGCCTGGCTCATAGCAGGTCTCAATAAACACTGGTGAATAAAAGGAATGAAACGCTCCTGATGCCGAGATGAAACTTAGTGAGAGATAATGTCAGGAAGGCACTGAGCTGGCCTTTCAGTGTGCAGCAGGTGTTCTGTAAACTCGAGGGGAGCACAAGGGCGAATCTGTGATCTGGTTCATGAGATGAAGATCTGGGTGTTTAAGTGGAAGTCACACTAAGTATGTGCCTAAAGTGTGACCCTCCCTAAGAAGGGCACTCCCTAATACTCTGCTGTATTAACACCCCATTTAATCTCATTTAATTAATTAACAGTTGTTTCTGCACTATGACTATCCCATGCTTGTTTTGACCTTGAATTTTGTTTGGCTCTGAGTGATTTTTGAGACACCCCTCCCCCAGCACAAACTTGTGTAACATTGTGCCAGACACAGTACAGAGCATCTCTGCATAACCTCAGATGTCAGGTTATATTAATAGATGTATAGAGTCTAGAATAAAGGAGGCTGATCATTTCTGCACTAGCGGAAATTTACCCAGAGTGTTCCCCCAGAGTGTTCCCTGCTCAGGGAGTCCCACTTTAAGAAATATATTGATAATTCTGAGTGGGCTCAGAACCAACCAGGTGCAAAGGGACACCATGTAATGTGGAGAAGAGATGAAGGCTGTAAGGACACATTGTCCGCGGATGGAAAGAGTCACTGCCTTTCACTGTATGATCTAACTTCTTTCATGAGGGATTAAACTTCATGGTGGGTAGCTTCCCAGTTTCTGACTGGCCCAGGCAGGGACTTACCAGCAAGAGCCATCCAGCCATGGAGTGGGCTGCCTGGCCACGTACTGAGCTCCCTTCACCAGAGGTGAGCAAATCAAAATGAGGCAGAAACAACTGTATGGAAGAAATAAGCTTCTAAACTCTTTCACATGTGAGCCTGGGAGCCTCTCTGAACTACAGCCACTTCAGTCATCTATCCATCATCCATCCATCCATCCATCCATCTATCCATCCATCCCATAAATAGTTATTGAGTCCCAGCCACATGCAAGATAGCATGTCAACTGCTGCAGGAACAATGGTGAGAAATACAGCCATGGTCCCTGCCCTTGTCAAGTATCCATTCAAAAGGAGGAAAAGTTAAAAAAGGAAAGGGAGGAAAAGTAAAAGCTGATGAGCCTTCTGACAGGAGAAATACCAGCTCCTAGAAGGATTTGCTTTCTTTTTTTCAATTTATTTTTTAATTGGAAGAAAATTGCTTTACAATGTTGTATTGGTTTTCTGCTGTACAACAACGTGAATCAGCCACAATTATGCATATATAACTTCCCTCTTGAGCTTCCCTCCCCTCCCCCTGTTCCACCCCTCTAGGTCATCGCAGAGTGCCAGGCTGGGCTCCCTGTGTTATATAGCAGCTTCTCACCAGCTATGTGTTTTACACATGGCAGTGTATATATGTCGATGCTACTTTCTCTGTCCGTCCCACTCTTTCCTTCCCCTACTATGTTCACAAGTCCATTCTCTATATCTGCGTCCCCATAGGAGGATTTTAAACCTGGGCCAGTTTGTGGCCTGGGGCTTAGCTCATCAGCTCAGTGATCTGCTAGTCCCCTGCAGGACAGTCAGTTCACTGGTAAAGACATGGACAGGAGAGACTGCAACCTGTCCCTGTCCCTTGATTGCCTTGTGGACGTGCTGAGGCCCGCTGGGAAGACTAGCATCTTCCATGGCACTTGGCACAGGGGAGGAACTCATAAAAAGTTAGGTGGTGAAAGAGGTGGAAGGATGGATATTAGGATGGATAGATGGATGGACTGACAGATGAACTAGGGCAGAGTGCTGTGGCCTGTCATGACTGCAGTGGATGGCAGAACCCACCTTCTCCCTGGCCAGGTGTCAGGCACCTCCAAGGTGCTCTGCAGTCTGTTGGTCCAGGGCCTTGGCGGCCTGAGCTCAGGACAGTATTCACAGTACAGCCAGCTGCCTCACTGAGCGGAATCCCCCAACTCCCCCTAATGCTGTCTGCTCGCCCCTTTGTAATGGGAGGATCAATCTCTTCGTTGGGAGGAGGAGTTGGAATCAATAGAGGAGTTGATTAGTTCTGCTTTCTCTCTGCCATCCATTAGAAGAAGATGGTGTCGCAGAAAGGGCACAGGCCTGGGGTTGGGCAGGCTGAGTGAATCCTGCCTCATCCGTGATGCACTCGGAGCAAATCTCATCCCCCGCCCGGGGCCTCAGTTTTTTTCACCTAGAAAATGGGAGCAATACTACTGCCTCATGGTTTTGCTGTAAGAGTTGGCGGGGATTGGAAGAGCCAGGAAGGTGGGCGCAGCAAAGGCAAGGTCATTTGCGGGGAGGCCTGTCAGTTTTGGCAATGTCTGTTTCTCCATCTGCTGGGAAGGCAGCAAAAGGAACAATGACATCCTGCCCCAAGCTGGTGTCCGTGTACCCAGAGAGGGTCAAACTCAGTGTTCCAAAACTCGGCTTCAGAGCCTCTGTGAACCTGCCTGGCAGGAACAGGTGAATCTAACTGGTGTATGTGCCAGGGAGACCCTCCACCACCCAGATGTAGCCAGGGATGCTGAGGCCCCACATGTATCCCTGGACACTTGAATCTAAGGACAGCCTGGAGCCCCACACACAAACTTAGGTGGGGTAACCCCAGGCTCAGTAGCCACATTTTCAACCTCTTGAGAATTTTAGGATGCAATTTTCTTATTTATTTTAAAGCAAATTTACTACCTTTTTTTTTTTTTTTGGTTATTTGGCTTGATAAATACCCACCCCCAAGAAAAGAAGAAAGTAAACATTTTCCTTAATCCCATCACCTAGAGATAACTTCCCTTAACATACATCTCTCTTTCCTTTTTTTTCCCTACTAATAACAATAAACATAGCCACTCTCTTTTCTTTCTTGTCAGATGATTACACCTGCCTTGTCGTCCATGAAGCAGGAACTCTGTTGTTAATATAAAGCAAAGGGTCAGAGAGATGAGGTACCCTGCCAAGGTCACTCCACTTGAGTGGCATTTATCCATTCAACAAATACTGGAGTGATAGGCAAGATGAACAGAAATCTCGGCCTTTGGGGAGTTCACATTCAGGTGGACAGATGCCTCCCAGCCCTGTCAGACGCAGACCCAGTGCTCTCTGCTATGCACTATACATCTCCGGGAGATTCGCGTGCAACTTTTTAAGTGTGTGCATGCAGTGAGGCTTGGATGTGTTGTCCAGTGGACGCCCTCCTATGGGCCTGCTCAGCTGTCTGATATTCTCACATAAGGATGTTGCTTTTAAGGTCACTGACTATGTGTGTGCACGCTCAGTCTCTCAGTCCTGTCTGACTCCTTGGGGCCCCTTGGACTGTAGCCCACCAGGCTCTTGTGCCTGTGGGATTTCCCAGGCAAGAATGCTGGAACGAGCTGCCGTTTCCTACTCCAGGCGCTCTACTCCGACCCAGGGATCGAACTCGTGTCTCTAACATCTCCTGCCTTAGCAGGTGGATTCTTTACCACTAGCACCAGCTGGCAAGCCCCAAGGTCATGGAGCAGCGTCAGACAAATGGGGCTGGGGTCTTCCTGGCGAATGGAAGCATGGGGGTTGTCTTGGGGCCCCAATGAGCTGTGGTTGCCTGGACCAGGCCCTCTGATGTTGGTCAGAGCCCTAGGACCTCAGGACCAGCTCGTTCTTTCAGGTGAGTGCCCAGGCAGGGTCTCCGCTCTCCTCGCATCCCTGTGAGCCCTTCTGCCAAATAAGAAAAGAGACTCAGAGAGATTTTGTCACTTGCTCAAGGTCACATAGCCGTGGAGGTGAGATTCTCCACTGGCAGCTCAGTGGGGGCTTTCATTGACCCTCAGCTGTAGATGATCCTTAACCTAGGTCTGTCAGGAGGTGAGGGGGCCATGGCCGGCACGGTGCTCTAAGTAGGGAGTGGTTGGCAAATGGTGGTGATGGGGGTGGTTCTGGGGCCTCATTGCCCCAATGTGCTAATGGAGGATAGGTTCGTAGTCACCATGAAAATCAAAGAAAGCTTTCTACTTCCTCCTGCATATGCCTGGGCTGGGGCTGGGGAGTCTTTGGCATGGTCCTCGCCTGCCAGCAGCTGTTGACACACACACACTCCTTTCCCTACAGTGAGCGGCCATTGCTCACACTTGGCTTCTGTTGGTCCATCTCTCTTCTCTCTGGGTCTTTGGATCTAACCTCGCCTCATCTTTTATTTCTCTTTATTTCTGGTTCTCCTTCCCTTTCACCCCGTTGTGTCTCTCTTCCTCTCTGTGTGTCTGTCTTCTTGCATTTTCCCTCTCTTTGCTCTGCATCTCTTTCTTCTATCTTCCCCTCCCACCTCGGTCCAAGGTTTCTCCTCCTTGACCGGTCCTGCCCACCTTGGTCTCCTGGGCTTAGAGGCACGTGGCTGGGCCAGTGGGGGCCAGGCTGTGTGTGTGGGGGTGTGCCCTCACCCCGCCCACCCCTCCCGGAACTCAGAAGGGTGGTTCTCTCCTCTCTGGCTGGCGTGGGTGCCAGTGATTTCATCTGCCTTTAGATATGAAGCTCAAATTGCACATCAAAAAGGATAATGCATCTTTAAGCTGTTACAACGACTTCTCAATTTTTCATTTCCTGTCAGGGTGGGAGCTGCAGGAGGCAGGGGCGGCCTCGGAGCCTGTCTCCTGCCAGCCAAGTGTCTGCCTGGATTTGAGCAGTAGGAAACCCAGGGGTGATAAATCGCTATTTCTAAGTAAATTTCATGCATTTGCCCTTTGGTTAAAGTCTCCCCTCTCAGCACTTTCCCTGTGCACACAGCCCGACTAATAACGCGCCGAGCAAGCGCTCTCCCCTGTGACAACTGATTGCACTTTGAAGTAATAATGGCTGATTTAATAATTGGTATAATTTTTCACTAGTACCTGAATGTCATCGACGCACAAAATAAGCTACCTGGACCCATGGTGCAGCACTTTCCCTTCTTGGGGAAATCAATAATGCATTAAACCCCCAACCCAGGACCCCGAGAGGCCAGGCCTGGGTGGAAGCTGTTATGGGGGGGTTCGGTCACCCCATGGTGCCTTGAGAGCAGGAAGGCTGGACCGAGACCTTAGGATGGGCTGGGTCCCTCAGCATAACCAGGCAGGAGGAGCAGTGACAGAGAGCCACTAGCCCCCCAAGACCCAGCCCACCCTCTGGTTTCTACCTGCAAAGGCCCGAGCCTGCTGGGGCCCAAGCCCGTGGGGCCCAAGTCCTTCCCCCGCCAGGCACACAAAAGACATGTACATGTGTCAGTCTGTGTGCACATGTGGGGCTGAGTTCAACTTCATTGTGATGTACAGACCCCATATGAACCAGGACCTGTGCTGGGGACAGAGTGGTGAGCAAGACCCATGTCCCCAGGGAGTTTTCAGTCTCTTAAAGGGGGATGTGAGCGTGGGTGCAGGCAGACACATCTGGGTGATGAGCGCTGTGTGTATATGTGTATAAATGTGTGTGTCGGTCTAGATCTGCATGTCTGGGTGATGTGTGAGTGTGTCTGTATGATGATTAGGGTGTGGGTACCCCCCTCACCTGCTTCGCTTAGCTTTGAGGGTATGTTCCATTCCAGACCTAAGGACGGGACAGGTTCTCCAAAATGAGTGGGGCCAGTGTGTCCCCCTTGCTGCCCAGACCTCCCTCCCTAGGGTCCTAGCTGCCTGCCCTTCCTCACTGTTCCCTGAGCTCCGCCTTTTGCACCCCTCTGCCCCGTCCCTGCCCAGGCCACGAGGCTGGACAGAGTATTCCCCCTGGCAAAGGGCACGGACTCCACAGTCCCACGGATCCCATCCTTGGAAGACTCACTCATCTCTGAGCTCATTTTTCCATCTGAAAAGAGAGCACAAGAATCCCCAACCCACAGGTTCTATGAGGATGTAGCAGGTTTATAAAGGCAGCATCTTTGGTCCAGGACTCCATCAACATCAGCTCTTAAAGCTCCGTCCTGGTCCCAGCCAACTCTCAGGAGACCCTTGAGAATATAGAATGGGTTTTATTCAAGCCTGGAGGTCCAGGGACTAGGACAGGCTGGGACACATAGTCAGTATACAGCAAATGTCTCCTAATAGATGCATGGCTTGGTACGAGTACACAGAGAGACAAAGGCTTTCTTCACACCTACCTTTCAGGTTATGGGGCCGAAGTTGTCTCCCACTCAGAATATAGTTTGCTAGTATTTTGTAGGGACTATGGGGCCAAATGGATGGGAGGGCCCTAGTCTTGGCCAGATCTGGGGCGCAGTCAGGCCTGGACAACCTTCCACCCCTAGCGCTCTCCCCTCCCACCCGCGGTTGTCTGGTTATGAACCGGGAAATCGATTTCAACTTCATCTCATCTCAAGATCAAACATCTTAAGTGAGATTATTCACATTCTTCCATTGTTTCTAACTCATTTCCTATTTTCCAGTTGAAAAACCCTGCCAGAAGCATTCTGTGGCAGAGATTAAAACAATTTCGGAAGCAGGCACCCAATTCTTCTCTTTGGATGGTAAGCAAATTGGATGTCTGTGAGAAGCAGGCAAATTTTATTATGAACACATAGTTTGCTACTTAACTATCCTTAAGACCTGGGGTGCTTCTAATTCTCAGCAGGAGGGCTCCAGAGGGGGCAAGATGAAGGGTGGGGAGGGCGTGGGGGTGGAACAGACCCCCAGCTGGGCTCCCAGCCTTTTCTTGCACAGTGGGAAGCAGTCAGAGCCTCATGCACTGCCTGGGTCAATGAAGTCCCTAGTCTCCTGGAATAAAGGGAGGGAATTGCATGCATCCGCTATGTCCCAGGCACCAGGCCAGGCAATTCCAGTGCATGACTTCTCTGAATTGTCACTAAATTCTTGGGGGAGGAGGAATTTGCTTTGACCATTTAAAAAAATAATTTAATTTATTTATGGCTGTGCTGGGTCTTCACTGTTGCGCGGGCTTTTCTCTAATTGTGGCAAGTGGGGGCTACTCTCTAGTTGTGTTGCTTGAGCTTCTCATTGCAGTGGCCTCTCTTGTTGCACAGCCAGGCTCTGGAGTGCACGGGCTTCAGGAGTTGCGGTTCCCGGACTCTAGAGCACAGGCTCAGTAGTTGTGGTGTGTGGGTTTAATTGCTCCATGACATGTGGGATCTTCCCCAACCAGGGATTGAACCCGTGTCTCCTACATTGACAGATGGATTCTTTACCACTGAGCCACCAGGGAAGCCCCTGCTTTGACCATTTTGGGGGTGAGGAAATGGGGAGTCAGAGAAGGAAAGGAACTTGCTCAAGATCACCCAGCAAATGGGGGTGAGTCAGAATTTGAGTCGAACCCACATTCTTAATTTCCATTGCAGTGGATTGGTGGCAAAAATGGCTGGAGTTCTTCACGCCCACCCTTGTGTCCCAGAGTGGAGGGTCCAGTCCCCACCTGAGTCTGGGCTGGCTTTGTGACTTGTGCACTGGAATGTGATGGAAGAGATCCCATGCTAGTTCCAAGCTCAGGCCTCAAAGAGTCTGTGCACACTTTTGCACTACCCACTCCCCCATTTAACTGAAATGCTCATCCCAACTTAACTGATAGCCCTGTGAGTCACAAATGTCCTCCTGTAGGGTTATGGCCTGGGGTTTTGGAACCCTTTGGGCACCAGAGGACTCTTGGAAGGCAGGGGTACTGCTCCCCTGTCCCTCCTAGGTTCCTTTGCTCCAGGGATCCTTTATCCAGAGGACATTTCTCTGGGCATCACTTTTGGCGACCGTCATCAACATGGCCCCATCCGGCTAATGAGCAGCCCGATCTGGGCATGGTCTGAGGAGACAGAGTCTCTGCCCTCCAGGGCCCAAAGCCTGGAGGGGAGACCTGGAGGAAGCACTGGGTCCCCTCCCAAACCTGGCAGCTGCTGGAGGTGGGCTGACTTCATCTCCACATGATGCTCTTCCCAGGCGGTTCCCTTAGCAACAGTGTTTGCTTTGACAGCCGCCGTCACAGACAGTCTGCTTTCCGGGAGGCTTCCTTCCCCAGCCCCATCCACGCTTCAAGTGGAGATCTTTTCAGGGGTCTGAAGCCAAGCCATGTAGCAGTCTCTTCCTGACCTTTGGGAAGTTGGGCTGCCCCTAGCTTTCTTGGACTGTTCACAAACGTCCTGCTGGTTGGTCCTCCCATTCCTTCAGCTTCCTCCTGCTGCAGATCTTAATTAATTTAATCTTGCTTTTCTCTTCCCCCCACCCCAACCCTGCTGTGCCTCCTCCTTGATTTTCTCTACCTCCTGACTCCTCTCTTCCCTCCAACACACCTGCATTCCACCTGCCTTTCACCCTCACATTAGCAGTTAAAGCGTCTGCACTGACATTTAATGTTCTTAATATAGGCCTGGGTGACAGAGGAAAGGGGGCACAGAATTCCCACACTGCTGGGGAGGGAGCGCTTTACCCCCATCCGTGAATACTGTGTCCCTCTCTCCCCCAGTCATTGGGGAGGGGGCGATTTTCATCGGATCCACAAATCTGCACACACTTGCTGGCTTCTCTCTCTGTCTCTTCTCGGGACCCCTTTTCTCTAGGCTTCTCCAGGCAACTAATAATGATGCGAAGAACCTGCTGCTGTGTACTGAGCTTTTTCAGCTTGTCAGATACCGTGCAGGGAGCCTCTGTCCCCATGATGTCATTGAGTCCTAATAACAACCCATAAGGTACTCATATTTGTATACCCATTTCACAGGTTAAAAAGTGGAGCTTCCTAGAGGTTAGCTAGCATACTCAAGGACATCGGTTAATAATTAGGGATGTCAATTACAACAGAATATGAAATCCTTTTTGTGTCTGAGCTCTTAACCCAGTGGAAATGCTGGGAATCCCCACCCCTTGACAGGACCCTTATCAGAGCTTGTGCAAGAGGGAGTCTGAGCACAGGGGCCGCCCTCAGGAAGCTGGTCTCAAGGTATGAGCGCAGGCCCAGGGTTTCACTGCTACTGCATAGTTTTTGCTGATGGTACCTGCAGCCACCAGCACCCACCCTGCACCTTCTCCACCGTGTCGCCCCTCTCTCAGCTGCTATCACTGATGTGGAGGGAAGAGAATTCTCCCATCGGGACCCTAAAATGTAGCCATGTGCACCAATGAAATGGGGTCAGCTCCTGGGTGATGACTCAGAGAATAATTGAGCATCATCCTTGGTTCACACCCCAGAGAGCCTCTTTCCACCAATCTGCAGCCTTAGGGTGGAGGCCAGGCAGCATTATGTGGGTGGCGAGGGGTCCTCCTCTCGTTCCAGAATCATCATTTCATTGCTTTAAACTTTGGCTGACTGTTCCAGTGACTGTGTCACCATTGTTATCATAATGATTACTTCCCAGAGGCCCACCAGGTGCCATTGTCAAATATCTGGCCTGGGCTTGGGTAAACATGGGAGCCCAGAGCATAGAGGTGGAGGTTGACATTAAGGAAGATGGAGTATAGGTCAATGGGGAAGGGAGACCAGGCAGGATCCTGAGGGCCATCCAGAGAGCGCTGGAGGAGGAAGCAGTGAAGGAGCCCAGGAGTGTGAGAAGCAGGAAGAAATCTAGGAGGGTGGAGTCACCACCTTCAGCAGGAGAGCGTGTCATGAGTGGAGTCAAAAGCTGCTACAGTGTCAGGAAGATAAGGGCAAAGCGGCGTCTATTGGATTTAGCAACATCATTGTGGCATCATTGGTGGTGCTGATGGGAGCTGATTCTGTAAAGAGGCGGGAGAAGAAGCCAGTGGTCTAGAAATCTGCGGAATAAAAGAGAAAGCAGAACACACAGTTCTTTGGGGAATATTGTCCGTGAAGTACAGGAGAGAGATACAAAGGGTCTGCTTGTTTGTTAGGATCCAGGAGATTTGAGCATGTTTAATGATGATGAAAAGCTCTCATAAAGGGGGAAGGAATAGGGTCATCAGTGGGCTGGAATCAGTGGTGGAAGCAGCCAAGGGCAAGGGCACTGGGACTGGCAAGGGAGGAATTTCTGTAGAAGGGAGCCCCAGGCCCTTCCATCATCCAGGAGGGAGGGAGTCAACGACGGATGCTGATGGAGACAAGCGAGTAGGTTCAATGAGAAAAAGCTGCGACAATATCAGGTACGTGCAGGGGAGGGCAATAAGGTGAGTGGTTCAAAGAGACTGGAGAAAGTTGGCAAGAGTGGAGACTAGGAGAGAGTGTTGGTCAAGGAAATTGGGGAGAATTGATGTTCATGGGACTTCTCTGGTGGTCCAGTGGTTAAAACTCCACACTCTCGGATGCAGGCTGCCCAGGTTCAATCCCTGGTCAGGGAAGTAAGATCCTGCATGCCACAACTAAGACCTGGTACAATCAAATAAATAAATATTTAAAAAAGAATTGATGTGCAACCATCTGGAATTGGATGACATCAAGAGAGGTGTGCATCTCTTCCCCACAGGTCCAGTGACATCATGTTGGTAGCTTGAGATTGGCCATGGTGGGAATATTTACACCATAGAAATTGGCAAATGGTACACATCAGAGTTATTTTCCCTGGACAACTGGTTGTTAAATGTTTACTAGCACACCTTGGAAATCTTAGCACTAAGCAATACAACAGAAAAATAAAAGAAAAATAAATGATGATAAAGCTACAAGAAAGATAAATTATTTTTTATGTATTATATGCTTATTTACTTAGGAAATCTGAAATATCAACCAAAAACTATTATGATTAATCAGAGAATTCAGTAAATGCTGACTGAAAAGAAATATTCAAGAAATCAATACCTTTCCTATGTACCAGCATTAATCGTTGAGAATATATGATGGAAAAAAGATGACATTCACAATGGCAACAAAAATATAAAATACTTAGCAACAAACAGCATAAATGTGTGAGACTAAACTTAACATAAAAATAAGAATTGACTGTATAGAAACGCCTGCTGTGTTCATGGGAAAGAAGATTAAAAATGGTCAATTCCATTAAGATTAATCTATACATTTAATTCAGTGCCAATTAAACGCCAAATTTATTTTCTTACTTGCCAGCATCAGTTCACTGGGAGTTATAAATAGTCAAGAACATCTAAGAGCAACTTAATAAATAAAATTGATTGAGGCGGGAACCACTTACAAGGTCAGAAATTAAAATGCAAGGCTATGGTTTTTCCAGTGGTCATGTATGGATGTGAGAGTTGGACTATAAAGAAAGCTGAGAGCCGAAGAATTGATGTTTTTGAACTGTGGTGTTGGAGAAGACTCTTGAGAGTCCCTTGGACTGCAAGGAGATGCAATCAGTCCATCCTAAAGGAGATCATTCCTGAGTGTTCATTGGAAGGACTGATGTTGAAGCTGAGACTCCAATACTTTGGCCACCTGATGCGAAGAGCTGACTTATTTGAAAAGACCCTGATGCTGGGAAAGATTGAGGGCAGGAGAAGAAGGGGACGACAGAGGATGAGATGGTTGGATGGCATCACCAACTCAATGGACATGAGTTTGGGTGGACTCCGGGAGTCGGTGATGGACAGGGAGGCCTGGCGTGCTGCGGTTCATGGGGTCGCAAAGAGTCAGACACAACTGAGTGACTGAACTGACTGACTGATGGGAGGGTGATGTTGCCCACTGCTTCCACAGTGGTCCACTATTGTTTCTAAAACAGCACATGGTCCACAGAACAACCCAATACATATTTGTTGACTAAGTGAGTGAAAGAATGAATACATGAATGGGAACGCATTATAAAGGTATAACCATTCACGATAGTGTGAATTAGCACAATTAAACAAATGAGACAACATAAGGAAAGAACTCAAGCATATGTGACTATTTATTATACAGTAAAGATGACATTTTGAATTAGAAGGAAAAGCCATGAATTATTTTAAAGTAGTGCTGAGATCATCAGTTACCTATTTGAAAAAATATATTCAGACAATTGGACACATATTAATAACAGGATCAGTTAAGCAGATTATGTTGTATCAGTATGATGGAATGCTGTGGACACATAAAACGATGTAATGGATGCTGCCTATTGGCATGGGTCACTGATTGTGAAGTGGAAAAGGGAATAGGACAAAATAACAATGTGGTTAGAAGGACAAGTGAGGAAGACAGCTGACCCTTCTGTTCCTGGTTCAGCTCTAAGACTTCAGCTGTGTGACCTTAAGCTGCATGTCATTTGTGCCTCAGTTTCCTCTTTGATGTTGCTGTTCAGTCGCTCAGTCGTGTCCAACTCTTTGTGACCCCATGGACTGCAGCATGCCAGGCTTCCCCGTCCTTCACCATTTCCCACCTACCCTCATCTGTTATTGCGAAGGACAGATACAGTATGAGAAAATGCACTTCAAGAGCATTGTGCCTGGTGCATAGTAGGTGCTACATATTTATTTATTTATATTTTTTTGGCTGCCCTGGGTCTTTGTTGCTGCATGTAGGTTTTCTCTGGTTGTAATGAGCAGAGTCTACTCTCTAGTTCCACTATGCGGGCTTCTCATTGTGATGGCTTCTCTTGTTGTGAGCATGGGTTCTAGGGCCCACAGGCTCAGCGGTCGTGATGCTCAGTTACCCCGCAGCATGTAGAATCTTCCCAGACCAGAGATGGAACCCACGTCCTTGAATTGCCAGGTGAATTCTCAACCACTGGACCACCGGGGACGTCCAGTAGATGCTCATAAATGTTTGCTGTTATCACAGCTTTTCCTGAGGATCTCCAGGGAGCCCTGGAGGTATGGTGATGTGTGGGGTACAGTCTTTGCCTTGGAGATGTCCACAGGCTGGGAGGGAATGAAGGAGAGGAGGATGCTGGCTGTGAGCAGATGATGTCTGCTTAGGGGGATAGGTTCTGTAACAGGGGAAGTACATGAAATTCTGGGGACAGAGGAGGCACTGGGCCATCAGCAGGTAAGAGCTGTCCCATCCCTACACCCCAAGTTCTGAAGGTCCATTGAGTATTAGCCAGAGAACAAGGGAGGGAAGAGCGTTCTAGGCCAAGGGTACAGCTTGGACCAGTGGCAAGTGGACCAGCTATGCAGGAGTGGAGACAGTATTCAGGTAGAGATAGGAGGTGAGGATGGAGAGAAAGGGGAGAGGGATGGTGCCAAGTTGAGGCATTTGAGATCCGCTAGTGTTGCAGGGCAGTCGGCCACGGGGTCAGATGGGCAGTTTACAGTTACCAGCCTGGCTACTGTGTAGAGAACGGATTGAATGGAAGAAGCTCGGGTCAGGGAGACAGCCAGGGGGCTGGAGCAGCCACCCAGGCAAATGATAGAAGTGACAACAGCAGGGTGGTGACAAAGAGGTAGATAAACCACCAGATGCCAGCATTAAGGAACTAGCTTCAAAGATCCAGGAACAGAGGGGATATCACAGAAGAGGGGCGGAAAGAGCCCAGGACCACATACAGGATTCAGCATTGTGCCCCCAGGAGGGTGGTTATGCTTACTCACTGACATGAAGGACAGAGGGGCAAGGGCTTGGGGGAAGAGGAACACATAGGTCTGGGACAGTTGGTAAGATGCACAGTTGACCTCCACCTGGAGATGCCCAGAAGAAGGAGATGGACAGTGGGTCTGAGTCACCATGAAGCCATCCTTGCTGGAGAGGCACACTTGGGACCCCAGCCTCCATGTGGGGACTGACTGACCAGAGAGAATGTGAGAGAAGAGGGACCAGGAGGAATTCTTGGAGCACGGGTGTGGTGTGGAAGCCAGAAAAGGACGCATAGGAACGATGGGATGGGCAAAATAGTATTATAGCAAGAGAACCAGGAGTATTCCATGCCATGGCCAAATGTAGGAGAGTCAAGAAGGCATGGAGCTGGGAGCAGAGTCAAACGCAGAAGGTCGTGAAGATGAACAGAAGGGCTCGGCAAGAGAATGTCAGTGGAGAGTTAATATGAGGGCTTTCAAGGGAGCTGGGAAGCAAGGGTGGAGGAGGGAGAGGAGCCAGTTCACAGAGGCCCCAGGGGCCTCCACTTGTGTTTCTAGTAAATATTTTATTTTAGATTCACAGAAAAATTGAGGAGAGAGTCCCGAGTTCCCGTATACCCCATACTCAGTTTTTCCCGTCCTTGGCATCCTGGGTTAATATGGTACATTTGTCACAACGAACCACTGCTGCTGCTAAGTCACTTCAGTCGTGTCTGACTCTGTGCAACCCCATAGACGGCAGTCCACCAGGCTTCCCCGTCCCTGGGATTCTCCAGGCAAGAACACTGGAGTGGGTTGCCATTTCCTTCTCCAGTGCATGAAAGTGAAAAGTGAAAGTGAAGTTGCTCAGTCGTGTCTGACTCTTAGCGACTCCATGGACCACTATTGATCCATAATTATTAAATAAGTGTCTACTTTATTTAGACTTCCTTGGTTTGTACACATGCCCTTTTCCTGTTCCAAGATCCCATCCAGGATTCCATTTAGTTATCATGTCTCTTTAGGCTTGTCTTGGTTTTGGCGGTTTCTCAGATTTTCCTTGGTCTTGATGACCTTGACAGTTTGGAGGAGCACTGCTCATTCATGTAGAATGTCCCTCTATTGGGATTTGCCAGCTGTTATCCTCATGGTTAGACTGGGGTTATGGCTTTTGGGGAGAAAGAGCACAGAGATCAAGTGTCATTTTTGCATCACATTCTATCGGGGTACATATTATCAACCTGCTGATGCTGACCTTGGTCACTTGGCTAGGGGGTGACTGTCAGGTTTCTCCACTGAAGTTACCCTCCTTCCTTCTTTCTATACTGTCCTCTTGGGAAGGAGTCACTCTGCACAGCCCACATCTAAGGAAGGGTCCTGCTCCTCAAGGGCAGGTCATCTATTTGGAAATTAGATGGAATTATTTGGAATTATGTATCCAAAATAATCATCCAAAAATTATTTGGAATTCTTCTCTACAGGAAATTTGTCTCTTCTCCCTCATTTATTTATTAATTCAATCATTTATTTATATCCGAATGGACTCATGGATATTTACTGTACAGTTTGGGTTATAATCCTGTACTATTTTGTTTTGTTGCTCAGATTCTTCCAGCTTTGGCTCTTGGGAACTCTCTTTCAGGTAGTCCAGGAGTCAATTTTAGATCGGCTTTTGTGAAACTGGGCTTCCCTGGTGGCTCATTCAGTAAAGAATCTGCCTCTGCTGCAGGAGACCCGGATTTGCTCCCTGAGTTGGGAAAATCCCCTGGAGAAGGGAATGGCAATCCACTCCAGTGTTCTTGCCTGGAGAATTCCGTGGACAGAGGAGCCTGGTGGGCTACAGTCCATAGGGTTGCAGAGAGTCAGACACAACTGAGAGACTAACACAACATATACAGCTTTTGTGAAACTAGACCATCGGTAAATGCTCTATCCAGTCTCTTGGTTTGGGGGTCTTGCTGGGAGAGAGGAG
This sequence comes from Giraffa tippelskirchi, assembly GCF_054371585.1. NCBI lineage: Eukaryota > Metazoa > Chordata > Mammalia > Artiodactyla > Giraffidae > Giraffa > Giraffa tippelskirchi. Next base: position 9,876,663 of record NC_137278.1, on the reverse strand, counting down.
GGCAGGATTCTCTGGCTTCTGGGTAAGGACCACTGAGTTCTAGAAGGAGGCAGCTTGGCTGTGGAGTGGCAGAAATCAGGATGGCAGTGCTGGTTGCCTGGACTGTGTTTGAAGGCAGAGAGTGTCTTGCTTGAAAGATGTGAACGTGACCCTACACACATATCAGTGGATCTCACAGACAGGTTTCTCAAGTCTGAGAACCAGCAAGCTTGATGGGAATGGGGCCTGGAGGTGTCCAGCGCTCTGCAGGCTGCACCTGGAGCAGCACACTTATGCCTTTACTGGGGACACACGGCCCCCGACCTCGGCCTTGGCTGGCATGACTGACCCCTCAGGGTAGGGGCTTCAAGGGCTGTGTCTGGAAGAGACCAGCAAAGACAAGGACATCAAGGACAGGGAACAGGAAGGGCCTTCCTGCAGAGGCAATGTTCCAGGTGAGAGCTCAGTCATGGGAAGGAGGAAGGCTTGCCAGGGCAGGGAGGGGCCAGGTGGGCCAGGTGTATAACAGCCTCCCTGTGCCTTCAAGTCTCTTCCCTGCGCTGCTGCCTCTTTTGTCTACCTAAGTGTTATCACTGCAGGGCTTCCCTGATGGCTCAGACAGTAAGGAATCTGCCTGCAATGCAGGAGACTTGGGCTCGATCCCTGGGTCGGGAAGATCCCCTGGAGAAGGAAATGGCTACTCACTCCAGTATTCTTGCCTGGAGAATTCCATGGACAGAGGAGTCTGGCAGGCTACAGTTCATGGGATTGCAAGGAGTTGGACATGACTGAGTAACTATCACTTTCAAGTGTTATTGTGGCAAACATAATAAACTCCCTGTGTGTTCCAGGCTCACACTTCCTTCTCAGAACCAAGTGGCTAAATTGAGTCCTTAATGGGGCTAATGAGGGGGCTGTTTGTTTTGAGCCGGGAGGTGTGCGGAGCCACCTCAAGCAGGGGCACAGGCAGCCCGGTGTTAACTAGGTGAGCACAGGGGCAAGGCTGCCGCCCTCCACCAAGAGGTGGAGAAGCCCTCATCTCACTGTTCTGCAGCCAGACTGGGGCAAAGGGGCAGCTTCTGCAGGGCCTCCTGGCTTTTGTGTCACCCTCAGGCCCTGCCAACCTCCGTGGGGACTTCAGGGGAGAACCCTGGGCTGAGGCCAGGAGATCTGACCCCTGAGTAATAACCTCCCGTCAAACACTCCCATCAGCACATGGTTAGTGGATCAACCAGGCTTGGCTCTGTGCTCGACCAGGCAGGGAGCAGAGAGGAGAGTCAGGAACCTGGGTCTGTCCCACTTGGCCTCTTGTGCACCTAGGCACTCTGGGCAAACCAGGTAACCAGCTTGAGCTTCATCTTTCTTAGCTGTAAAATGGTCATCATAATGCCTCCCCAAAGGGTTTTTGAGAGATTAAATAAGATGATGCAAGAAAGGCCGTTAATGTGGATCTGGGCACTGAGTAAATACTCAGAAATTGCTGACTGCAGTGTTCTGGTTGTGTCAGCCTTTGACCTCCCAGCCCAGCAGCCCAGCTGCCCAGCTGGCCCAGCCCCGCTCAGGTTAGCTCACTGGCTTAGTCTGTTCTGGCTGCTGTAACAGAGCACCATAGCCTGGATGGCTGGTAAACAGCAGAAACTTACCGCTCACAACTCTAGATGCTGGAAATCCAAGATTAAAATGCCAGCATGGACACTGGGCTCTGGTGAAGACCCTCTTCTGGGTTACAGACTGCCAACTTCTCCATGTATTCTCACATAGTGGAAGATGCCAGGGAGCTTTCTTGTGCAGCTTTTCAGTTCAGTTCAGTCGCTCAGTTGTGTTCAACTCTTTGCGACCCCATGGACTGCAGCACACCAGGCCTCCCTGTTCATCACCAACTCCTGGAGTTTACCCAAACTGATGTCCATTGAGTCGGTGATGCCATCCAACCATCTCATCCTCTGTCTTCTCCTCCTCCTCCCACCTTCAATCTTTCCCAGCACCAGGGTCTTTTCCAATGAGTCAGTTCTTTGCATCAGGTGGCCAAAACATGAAAAGTGCTGCTTTTATAAGGGCACTAATCCCATTTACAAGGGCTCCGCCCCTATGACCTAGTCATCTCCCAAAAGCCCCACCTCCTAATGGCATCACTCTGGGGGCTGGGTTTCAACATATGAATTTTGGAGGGACACAGACATTCAGAACATAGCACCCAGCTAGCCTAGCCATAGCACTGCCCTGACCCTCCCCCACCCCTAACCAGGATGGGGGAATGATGATCACCCTTCATGCTCCCAGTGCTTCTGGTGGGAGGCACTCACCTGCACGTTCCCAGCAGAGTCTCAGCCTCCTCAGCCCCTCTAGGCTCCATACCCATGAGATGCCCTCTGCTTCAGTTTCCCTGCTCAGCACTCTTGTTCCCTCTGAACAGAGAGGTGAGATCTCAGAGACTATAGCATGGGATTCTAAAATGGAAGATTTGAGGAATTCAGGAGTGTGTGTGTGTGTGTGTGTGTGTGTGTGCCCACACACACGCTCAGTCACTTAGTCATGTCTGACTCTTTGAAACCCCATGGATTGTAGCCCTCCAGGCTCCTATGTTCATGGAATTTTCCAGCAAGAATACTGGAGTAGGTTGCCACTTCCTCCTCCAGGGGATCTTCCCAACCCAGGGATCGAACCCACATCTCCTGCATTGGCAGATGGATTCTTTAACCACTGGGCCACCTGGGAAGCCCTTGGGAGTCTAGCCAAATGTAATCCTGACTATAAAGCTGTAGTAATTCTCAAAGCTGCACGGTCATTTATGGAAGCATCAGTACATTGTATAGAGGGCTCTTGAACTATACCACCTGAGCTCAAGTGCTGGTCTCACCATGTACAAGCTCTGTGACCTTGGGCAAGTTGTTAATTTCTCTGTGTCCAAGTTTCTTCATCATAAAATGGGGATGTTGATAATAGTAGTTCCTTTCTCATAAGGTTTTTTGACAGTGATTAAATGAACTGGTACTTAGAAAATGCTTAGAATAGTGCTGGGCATGTCTAAGTGCTGCATAAGAATTATGTAACTGTCATGATGACTACACTTATGTGTTGAGCTCTTAACCACATGCTGGGCCCCAGGCCTAGCACTGCACCTGTTGTATCTCACTGAATCCTTGCACAAACTTGGGGATGTGTGTGCTAAACTGTACCTATTTCACAGAGTAGTAACCAGGCCCAGGATTGCCTGCCTCCTCCCACCTCTCTCACCCCTTTCTCTCTTCTCCATTGCATTCTGACTTCTTTCTTCCCAGATACACAGAGCCCCTTATTTCTCCCAGGCCCCAGGCTCCTTCTGATGGTCATTTTATTTATGGTGTCTGGTCTCATATCTAGGTTTTTAATCCATTTTGAGTTTATTTTTGTGTATGGTGCTAAAGAATGTTCTAATTTCATTTCTTACACATAGCTGTCCAGTTTTCCCAGCACTATTTATTGAAGAAACTGTCTTCCATTATGTAGTCTTGCCTCCTCTGTCATAGATTAATTGCCTATAGCTTTGTGGGTTTATTTTTGGGCTTTCTATCCTGTTCCATTGATCTATATTTTTATTTTTGTGTCAGTACCATATTGTTTTGATGACTATAGCTTTGTAGTATAGTCTGAAGTCAGGAAGCCTGATTCCTCCAGCTCCATTTTTCTTTCTCAAGATCAGAGTTTTGATTTTCAAATCCCCAGTGATTAATGATGTTGAGTATCTTTTCCTGGACTTATTGTGCCTTTATTTATCTTTTTTGGAGAAATGTTAATTCAACTCCTTTGCTTATTTTTAAGTTGGATTGTTTATCTTTTTGTTGTTGGGTTATGAGAATTCTTTATGTATTCTGGATACTAAACCTCTCTCAGATATATGATTTGTAAATATTTTCTCCCATTCTGTGGGTTTTCTTTTCACTTTCTTTGTTTTTTTGAGAATTTTAAAAATTTTAATATAGTTCAAAGCAGCGTATGTGGTTCATTTCAGCTCCTTCATGGCCAAACCTGGGGGCAGGGACTGCTTCAGCTTCTCTGCCTTCTCTTTGTCTGTGATGACCAAGGTGTAAAGGTATCTGCTGCATCGAACTTCGAACTTCACATTATCCTTATTTTTCTTGATCTTGACGGACTTGGCGTCCTTGCGCAGGGCTGTGAGCAGAAAGTCCTTGATTTCCTCAATTTTGCGAGGCATAGCAACAAGGCGCAGGGCGCGCAGCTGGAATGTCAAGGGGCGAGAAGGGAAGAGAGCGGAAAAGCTTCTTTTCACTTTCTTGATAGTATCCTTTCAGACATAAAAGATTTTAATATTGGTGAGGTCCAAGTTATCTACCTTTTTCTTTTGTTGGTGCTTTTGTGTCATATTTAAGAAGCCATTGCCTAATCCATGAAGTCTTGAGGATTTACATCTGTATTTTCTTCTAAGAGTTTTCTCATTTTCGCTATTACATTTAGATCTTTAACATATTTTGAGTTAATTTTCATATACAGGCATACCTCAGAGATACTGAGGATCATAACAATAAAACAAATATTACAATAAAGCAAATCATATTAATTTTTGGTTTCCTGGTGCATATAAAAGTTATGCTTACACTATAGTATAATCTATTAAGTGTGTTAATAGCATTATATCTAAAAAAACAACATACATACCATAACTTGAAATACTTTATTGCTAAAAAAATATTAACAATCATCTGAGCCTTCAGTGAATCATAATCTTTTTGCAATAGTAACATCAATGATCACTGATCATTGATCACCATAACATACAGTTTGAACAAAATTGACACAATATTCCTGGATACTCCCAGGAAGGCAGAATCAAGGACACTCTTTGCTTCTCCCCTTGGAATTTTGAGGTTCTTAAACCATGTCTCATGATGGATTGAGGGAGTCCAAGTGGCTGATGAAGCCAAGAGGGCCTGAGGGGAGGTTTGTCCTGGGAACAGGGTCAGGGAGTGTGTCCGATAATCTAGACTCAGCCGTAGGACTGGGCAGTGAGAGGAAAGAGGGGATTGGGGCAGGGGTCTTTGCTGGCAGCATCTTCTGACTCAACCACCTCCTGCTATTTGACATAGAGAAAGAATGAGTGGGCCTGGAGCCCCAGCCACATCACGCTGCAGTTCTGCAGTGATGGCTGAAGAGTGACTCCTTGTGAGGCATCACGAACATCCGCAGTGACCAGGGCAGTATGTCCCAGGGGAGGTGGAGAGTAACCAGGGTTGACTCCTGCTTTGAGGACCAGGGGACATATTGGTTGTGGGACTAGGTGGGTGGTGATTTGGAGATCCATGTAGAAACAGGACCCCTTGGGGACCTGGCAGCTGAGCTTAGAGTTATCATTCATGAGATGACAGGGAAACTTTGTTTCATGGCCTCAGGCTGGTGAGTGTTGAGAACATTTGGATTCCATTTAGAAAAAGAATAAGTGGGAAAGAGAAGAAGGAGAGATCAAAAAGACTGGGTGAGAGGGTGAGGCCAAGGAGGAGACTTAGGGGAAGGATAGGGATGGACAAAGAGAAGAGGAAAGAGAGAAAGGGAGGGAAAAACAGTTAGCAATGGATCCAAGTTGGAAGTGAAAGGCATCTGGCAACCTCGCATTGCCTATGAAATGATATTAACATTTTATTATTGTAAGGTGAGCTTTTTAAAACCGAATTTTAAATGTTACCCTGCTGTTCAGGAACACAAAAACCTTTAATTTTATGCAAATGAACAGCGAGGAGCTGAGTGCTTAATGTAAACGAACACTTTCTTTGTAGGAGAGGTTGCAAGAGAGAAAAAAAAAAATTCCCCAGGATTCTTTAATTGCTGTCTGAAATTATGTAAATCCCGGCACCAGCCAGAACACAATTACCCCGCGGCCCTCCCTGCCAGCGCTGCTAATGTCTAACAAAATATCGGTGGGTGACATTTAGACGAGGTAATGCAAATGAGAATTAATTTTTTTCCAAGACAAAGGGCAGCTGAAAGATCACCTCATTCATATACAGGAGCGAGGAATGCTCCCGAATGCTGGGGGATGGGGTGGGCCGGACAGGGAGCCCTGGGCAGGGGGGTCTCCCCTACTTGGGCCCGTGTCCCTGGATTTTTGGCCTCTGGGAACCTTAGATCACCAGCTCTCTGGCTGTAGTTCCCAAGTAGTTCTTCAGGAGAGCCGGGTTAACAAATGTAAATCACAATAAAAGAAAAACACTCCTGTACAAGGAGGTGATGCATCTCAGCTAGAAGATGCTTTCACAAACTTGTTCTTGTTCCACGCTCCGGACAGCCCTGCAGGGGATAACGTGAATCTCTCATGCCAAGTGGAAAATTGAGGCTCAGAGAAGTCTCACCTGGCCAAAGGCACATAGCTGTATGATGGCAAGAACGGTAAGGAAGGGAGGATGCTCTTGGTATTTATTCTTCTCTCTCTCTCTCTCGTTCTCCTTTTTCCCTCCTTCTTTCCTTCCTTTTCTCTCTCTCTCTTCCTCTCTCCCTCCGCCCCTCCCTCTCTCCTTTCCTTCCTTCCTGATTTTTACCTTTAAGACATTTTTCATTAAAAAAAATATTTCAATAAAAGAGGACTTGCAGGGGGGAAGGGATAGTTAGGGACTTTGAGAAGGTCATGTACACACTGCTTTATTCAAAATGGATAACCAACAAGGACCTATTATATAGCACATGGAATTCTGCTCAGTGTTACGTATCAGCCTGAATGGTACGGGGATTTATGGGAGAATGGATACATGTATATGTATGGCTAAGTCGCTTTACTGTTAACCTGAAACTATCCCCCCAACATTGTTAATTGACTATACCCCAATATAAAATAAGAAGTTTAAAGTTCAGGGAAAAAGAGAGGGCTTGCAGTGAGAAAACCAGGGTTCCTGTTTAGCACCCCCTCCACTCACCTTCCCCAGTGGTAAAGAATTGTAGGTGGTAAAGAATCCGCCTACACTGTGGGAGACCTGGGTTTGATCCCTGGGTTGGGAAGATCCCCTGGAGGAGGGCATGGCAACCCACGCCAGTATTCTTGCCTGGAGAATCCCATAGACAGAGGAACCTGGTGGGCTGCAGTCCATGGGGTCGCACAGAGTCAGACACGACTGAGCGACCTAGCACAGCACTCACCTCGAGTTCTCATTTCTCCTTGAAGTAACCTTCATACACATAACCTAGCCTGGTCAGCTCCTGCTCACCCTTAAGTTTCAGCATAAATGTCATTTTCTTCAGGAAGCCTTCCTTGACCTGCTTGACCCCAGCATCCGGGACTTTGCCAAGCACTTACCAAAAATTGCAGTAACGCAGTCAAGTCCTCTTTTCCTCTTGAGATCATAAATTCCACAAGGGCAGGGGCTGTGGTGGTTGTCATTACAGCCCCAGTGTCCCGAATATTGCCTGGCGCTGCCGTTGCTCAGTAAATGTGTGATGAATTCATGAATAAATTAATGATCTAAAAGAAGATTGTGTATTGGTCAAAGTTAGCATGATGGTTTACGCATATAAAACTGTAAAGCAAGATTAAATTGTACACCCTTAACAATTACTCCTGGAATTCTAGAAATGCATTTAGCAGTTGAAAGTGTGAGAGGAAATGTTTTGGAGAGAAGAGGTCAGAAATCGTGTAGGTGAAGAGAACGGTCTCCTATTAGTCTCAATGCCAATGCAATTCACATCTTAAGTTCCATCAGCTGTTGTGACTTAGTTGAATCAACCCCTGATTGTGAGTCTTTAGTGCCAGTTTTTAATCCTGAGACAATCCCTCTAGTTACTGTGAAAGACTCTTTGAGCTTAAGCCAAACCTAGAGGCAGGCCAATCTACTGTTAAAAGCAAAACAAAAAAGCCTCTCTTTTTTACTCTCTACCTTAAAACCTATCATCTGTATCTGTAGCTTTTAAAGGATGATTTGAGATTTAGTCTGTTTTTCTGCTTTAAAAATAACCTAAAATCTACATAGATCAACAACCATGGGAGAAACAGAAAATTTTCTAACTTCCTACCTCAAAAAGCTTGAGGTCCAGACAACTTCAAAGGTGAGTTCGTTCAAACCTGCTAAGACCAAATAATATCGATGCTATTAATATTGTTTGGGCTATTAATTTCATTTGGGAAAGTATTGTGCCCATCTATTTTTTTAGAAGTATTTCTCTCATCTTCCCTCACAGTTTGGAGTGGTAGTGTGACTTCACTGGCCAAAGCACTGGAAGTGGAAGCACTTCAGAGTACAGAAGAAAGGACTTCCTGTGCTCCAGTGGCTTAGACTCCACACTCCCAGCGTAGGGGGCCTGAGTTCTCTCCCTGGTCAGGGATCTAGATTCTGGTGTGCCACAACTAGGACCCAATGCAGCCAAACAAATAAATATTCTTTAAAAACTATATAAGAAGATAGTAAAGAGACTGGAGAGAGAGGTAATATCTGAAGAAATAGCAAATATAGGCATTTTAAAGCAAAATAAAAAACCCAGAGACTTTATATGAACAGTCTCTCACTAAAGGACTTCTAAAAACTATACTCCAAAAAGAAGAAATGTGACTATAAAAGGAAGGTTTGAGATGTATACATGAGGAATTATGAGCAAAAGAAATGGTGAGCATATGGGTATATCTAAGTAAACATTTATTACATAAAACAATAAAAAGAATAATATTAAATGTGGGAGCACCATGTGGCTCAAATTTGACCTTAAAGGAGACCTGTGAAATGTAGAGGAGTCCATGACATTGATACATATTATTGCCACTACTATGGACATTCTATTGGTATTTAGTCTAAAGTAAATATCGGTATAGTATGAGTCGTTTCATTTTGTTCTTTTTTTATTGTTTTTGTTTTTTTCATTTTAGTTTATTTGTCTATTTTTTAACTTTACAATATTGTATTTGTTTTGCCATATGTTGACATGAATCCACCATGGGTGTACATTAAAATGAAAACACAATAGACAATTTTCAATCCCTGGGTCGGGAAGATCCTCTGGAGAAGGAAATGGCAACCCACTCCTGTATTCTTGCCTGAAAAATTTCATGGACAGAGGAGCCTGGTGGACTAAGGTCTGTAGTGTTGCAAAGAGTTGGATATGACTACACCACATTCCTAATCTCATTAGTCAAATCATTGTTCCTTTCTGTCCCTCCATCTCACAGTCATTTGATGTCTTCTGTGGTGGACATTGTTGCTTACCTACAAGACAACATTTTTTTCTTTTCTTTTTTTTCACATTTTATTGAAGTTAGCTAATTTACAATGTTGTGTTCATTTCTGCTGTACAACAAAGTGATTCAGTTATACATATACATACATTCTTTTTCATATTCTTTTCCATTATGCTTTATCACAGGATATTGAATACAGTTCCCTGTGCCATACAGTCGGACCTTGTTGTTTATCCATCCTATATATACTAGTTTGCATCTGCTAACCCCAAACTCCCAATCCTTCCCTCCCCCATCCCCTCCCCCTCAGCAACCACAAATCTGTTCTCTATACCTGTGAGTCTGTTTCTGTTTCATAGATAAATTCATTTGTGCTGTATTTTAGATTCCACATGTAAGTGATAGCATACGGTATTTGCCTTTCTCTTTCTGGCTTTGCTTAGTATGATAAACTCTAGTTTCCAGCCACGTTGCTGCAAATGGCATTATTTCATTCTTTTTTTTTAATGGCTGAGCAATATTCCATTGCTGTTCCATTCATCTGTTGATCTATTCATCTGTTGAGGGACATTTAGGTTGTTTCCATGTCTTGCCTATTGTAAATAGACACACAACATCTATCAACAGGATATTAATTTTGTTTGGGAAAGTGTTGTGCCCATCTATTTTTTTAGAAGTATTTCTCTCAGCTTCCCTCACAGTTTGCAGTGGTTGTGTGACTTCACTGGTCAAAGCACTGTAAGTGGAAGTCTGCTGGAAACTTCTAGGGGGAATTCTACTTCTCAGTATAGAAAGTATATAGGTATTGTTCCTTCTTTTTTCTTTCCTTCTCTTCTTTACCCCTTCCCTCCCTCTTTTCTTGTCTTCCTTCTTATTAGGTCTGTAATGTGGATGGGATGTCTCAAGGTGGAGCTGCCATTTTTGCAACCTCAAGTTGCAAGATCACACCAGGCAGGGCAGAGGAAGAAGGAAGAAGCTCTACTCCTGATGTAGCTGCATCATTCTTGACCTGTCCACCCCTGGCAAGCTTGTTTTGTAAGATGAACAATGCCCTCAGGCAGTGATTATACACAAAGTGTCAGGTTTCTCTTATATGCAACCGAATGCAACTTGTATGTTAATGGGACTTACATGTTAATGCAATATCTTGTATGTAAGTTCTTATACTTAAAATCTGTTTCTAAGCTGTTTATCGTATTTAGTTGAGATGTCTTCCAAGTACAGTAACAATTTACCCTTTTAAAGTTTTTGTACTACTGTACAATGAGCTTTGTTATTGGCTGGGGCTAGTGCCCCTTGGGCTCCAAAATCACTGTGGACAGTGACTGCAGCCATGAAATTAAAAGATACTTGCTCCTTGGAAGAAAAGCTATGACAAACCTAGACAGCATATTAAAAAGCAAAAACACCATTTTGTAAACAAAGGTCCATGTAGTCAAAGCTACAGTTTTCCAGTAGTCATGTATGGATGTGAGAGTTGGATCATAAAGAGAGCTGAGTGCTGAAAAATAGATGCTTTCAAATTGTGGTCCTGGAGAATACTCTTGAGAGTCCCTTGGACTGCAAGGAGATCAAACTAGTCAATCCTAAAGGACATCAACCCTGAATATTCATTGGAAGGACTGATGCTGAAGCTAAAGCTGCAATACTTGGGCCACATGATGTGAAGAGCCTACTCATTGGAAAAGACCTGATGCTGGGAAAGATTGAAGACAAAAGGAGAAGGGGACGACAGAGGGTGAAATGGTTAAATAGTATCACCAGCTCAATTGACATGAATTACAGTGAATTACAGGAATTCCCTGGTAGCTCAGAAGGTAAAAAGTCTGCCTGCAATGTGGGAGAACCAGGTTCGATCCCTGGGTTGGGAAGATCCCCTGGAAAAGAAAATGGCAACCCACTCCAGTATTCTTGACTGGAAAGTCCCATGGAGCCCGACAGGCTACAGTCCATGGAGTCGCAAAGAGTCCAACACGACTTAGTGACTGAACAACAAGTGCCCCCTCATCATCTCACTTTTTCAAAACATCCTATCCTCAAAATTTTATTCTTCCCAATGAAATCTAGAATTACTTCTCAAGTTGGTCGAATGCATTTCATCTTTTGAATGGAATTTTGTTAAACCTATATAGTAATCTGGGAAGAATTCATATCTCTATAACACTTCATCTTTCCATTCTTGGGCGGTATACCTTTCTGTTTTTCCAGGGCTCTATATCTGTGAATAAAGGTTTGTAGCATTCTTCACATATAATTTCTGCACGTTTCTCTTTATAGTTACTGCTAAATATTTTATGCTTTTATTGCTATTATAAATAGAATCTATTTTCTATTATATCTTGTAACTGGTTATTGCTAGCATATGGAAAAAAATTGATTTTTAGATATTTATCTTGTATTTGACTGCTCATTCATCCTAAGAGTTTTTCTATTGATACTTTTATGTTTTCTATGTATATAATTGTATCATCTGTAAATAATGATTTTCTAGGTATATAACTGTATCATCTGTAAATAATAATGATCTCATCTTCTCATTTCTAATAGTTAGACCTCATCTCTGTTTACAAATTTTACTGCATGGAGCAGAAAAATATTGAATAAAAATGGAAGGAGTCATGCTTACTTTGCTCTTAATTTCACAGGATCTCTGTTGTGTCCCCATAAATACAATTCTATTGTTTTAAGATACATATTTTTATGTTAATAAATATTCTCCTATTCCTGGATTTTAAAGAGTTTATATGAATTAGTAGGGAATGTCAAATTTTATTCTTTTCTGCATTGATTGAGGTTATCTCTCTTTTAAATTGCTTCTTGTGATGGAGTGCATTATGTTGTTGGGTTCCTTACATATAAGTAATCTTTGAAATTCTGGGATAAATCAGACTTGGTTGTGAAAGATGATTTTAGGAATGTCACATGCTGGTTTCAATTTACTAATTTTAAAGGATTTTTCACATATAACTTTGTAATTAGGTTCATCTACAGTGCTGGCTTCAGGTTTCATTAGCTCTATATAATGAAATCAGTTCAGTTCAGTTCAGTCGCTCAGTTGTGTCCGACTCTTTGTGACCCCATGAACCGCAGCACACCAGGCCTCCCTGTCCATCACTAACTCCCTGAGTCCACCCAAACCCATGTCCATCGAGTCGGTGATGATGCCATCCAACCATCTCATCCTCTGTCATCCCCTTCTCCTCCTGCCCTCAATCTTTCCCAGCATCAGGGTTTTTTCCAATGAGTCAGCTCTTTGCATCAGGTGGCCAAAGTATTGGAGTTTCAGCTTCAACATCAGTCCTTCCAATGAACACTCAGGACTGATCTCCTTTAGGATGGACTGGTTGGATCTCCTTGCAGTCCAAGGGACTGTCAAAAGTCTTCTCCAACACCACAGTTCAAAAGCATCAATTCTTCGGCGCTCAGCTTTCTTTATAGTCCAACTCTCACATCCATACATGACCACTGGAAAAACCATAGCCTTGACTAGCCAGACCTTTGTTGGGAAAGTAATGTCTCTGCTTTTTAATATGCTATCTAGGTTGATCATAACTTTCCTTCCAAGGAGTAAGCGTCTTTTAATTTCATGGCTGCAGTCACCATCTGCAGTAATTTTGGAGCCCAGAAAAATAAAGTCAGCCACTGTTTCCACTGTTTGCCCATCTATCTGCCATGAAGTGATGGGACCAGATGCCATGATCTTAGTTTTCTGAATGTTGAGCTTTAAGCCAGCTTTTTCACTCTCCTCTTTCACTTTCATCAAGAGGCTTTTAAGTTCTTCTTCACTTTCTGCCATAAGGGTGGTGTCATCCGCATATCTGAGGTTATTGATATTTCTCACGGCAATCTTGATTTCAGCTTGTGCTTCCTCCAGCCCAGCATTTCTCATGATGTACTCTGCATATAAGTTAAATAAGCAGGGTGACAATATACAGCCTTGACGTACTCCTTTTCCTATTTGGAACCAGTCTGTTGTTCCATGTCCAGTTCTAACTGTTGCTTCCTGACCTGCATACAGGTTTCTCAAGAGGCAGGTCAGGTGGTCTTCCCATCTCTTTCAGAATTTTCCACAGTTAATTGTGATCCACACAGTCAAAGGCTTTGGCATAGTCAATGAAGCAGAAATAGATGTTTTTCTGGTACTCTCTTGCTTTTTCGATGATCCATCAGATGTTGGCAATTTGATCTCTGGTTCCTCTGCCTTTTCTAAAACCAGCTTGAACATCTGGAAGTTCACGGTTCACGTATTGCTGAAGCCTGGCTTGGAGAATTTTAAGCATTACTTTACTAGTGTGTGAGATGAGTGCAATTGTGTGGTAGTTTGAGCATTCTTTGGCATTGCCTTTCTTTGGGATTGGGATGAAAACTGACCTTTTCCAGTCCTGTGGCCACTGCTGAGTTTTCCAGATTTTCTGGCATATTGAGTGCAGCAGCTTCACAGCATCATCTTTTAAGATTTGAAATAGCTCAAGTGGAATTCCATCACCTCCACTGGCTTTGTTCGTAGTGATGCTTTCCAAGGCCCACTTGACTTCACATTCCAGGATGTCTGGCTCTAGGTGAGTGATCACACCATCATGATTGTCTGGGTCATGAAGAACTTTTTTGTACAGTTCTTCTGTGTATTCTTGCCACCTCTTCTTAATATCTTCTGCTTCTGCTATGTCCCTACGATTTCTGTCCTTTATTGAGCCCATCTTTGCATGAAATGTTCCCTTGGTATCTCTAATTTGCTTGAAAAGATCACTAGTCTCTCCCATTCTATTGTTTTCCTCTATTTCTTTGCATTGATCCCTGAGGAAGGCTTTCTTATCTCTCCTTGCTATTCTTTGGAACTCTGCATTCAAATGGGTATATCTTTCCTTTTCTCCTTTGCTTTTCGCTTCTCTTCTTTTCACAGCTATTTGTAAGACCTCCTCAGACAGCTATTTTGCTTTTTTGCATTTCTTTTTCTTGGGAATGGTCTTGATTCCTGTCTCCTGTACAATGTCACAAACCTTCATCCATAGTTCATCAGGTATTCTGTCTATCAGATCTAGCCCTTTAAATCTATTTCTCACTTCTACTGTATAGTCATAAGGGATTTGATTTAGGTCATACCTGAATGGTATTAGGTTTTCTCCTCTTTCTTCAATTTCAATCTGAATTTGGCAATAAGCAGTTCACGATCTGATCCACAGTCAGCTCCTGGTCTTGTTTTTGCTGACTGTATAGAGCTTCTCCATCTTTGGCTGCAAAGAATATAATCAATCTGATTTCAGTGTTGACCATCTGGTGATGTCCATGTGTAGAGTCTTCTCTTGTGTTGTTGGAAGAGGGTGTTTGCTATGACCAGTGTGTTCTCTTGGCAAAACTGTATTAGCTTTTGCCCTACTTCATTCTGTACTGCTGCTACTGCTGCTAAGTCGCTTCAGTCGTGTCCAACTCTGTGCGACCCCATAGACGGCAGCCCACCAGGCTCCGCCGTCCCTGGGATTCTCCAGGCAAGAATACTGGAGTGGGTTGCCATTTCCTTCTCCAGTGCATGAAAGGGAAAAGTGAAAGTGAAGTCGCTCAGTCGTGTCCGACTCTTAGCGACCCCATGGACTGTAGCCTACCAGGCTCCTCCGTCCATGGGATTTCCCAGGCAAGAGTACTGGAGTGGGGTGCCATTGCCTTCTCCGTCATTCTGTACTCCAAGGCCAAATTTGCCTGTTATTCCAGGTGTTTCTTGACTTCCTACTTTTGCATTCCAGTCCCCTATAATGAAAAGGACATCTTTTTTGGGTGAAATAGGTAAGGTAAATTGAATTAGATTGAATTATGGACTCCAGTCTTTACTCCTCTGTGGGACAGTTAGACATGTCCTCATAGTGGACAGAATGTGTCTTTCCCTTGACATTGGGTTCAGCCATATGACTTGCTTTGGCCAGTGGAATGTGAGGGGAGGTTTAAGAGCAGAAGTCTGAAATGTGCTATGCAGCGTGCCTACCTTCACGTGATTCTGACATCACCATGAGAAAACAAGATGAGAAATGCACAGAACTCACCTGGACCCTTGCTGCAGCTGGGTCCCAAGTTCAGCCAAGTCTAGATGAGATCACCTGATGCCCAGATGATCTACAAACACGTAAGAAAAAATGGATGATTGTTGTTTTAAGGCATGTAGTTTGGGGGTGGTTTGTTACATAAGATTATTTTGACAACAGCTGACTGATGTACTACTTTTTACCTTTTCTGGCCGATATTGTTTTCCTCCTCACTTAAGAACTTCTTGTAACATTTCTTTTAAGGTGGGTCACTGGAAACAAACTCAATTTTTGGATATCTGTGTAGTATTTCTCCTTCACTTACACAAAAATTTATTGACATCTGGTTGCTGTACAATATTATATAAGTTACAAGTGTACAGTACAGTGATTCACAATGTTTAAAGGTTATACTGTATTTATAGTTATTATAAAACATGGGCTGTATTTCCCATGTTATACAGTATACCTTTGTAGCTTACCTTGTACCCAGTAGTTTGTACCTCTTACTCTCCTAGTCCTATGTTGCCCTTCCCCCTCCCCGTCACCCCACTGGTGACCGCTAGTTTATTCTCCATATCTATGAGTCCGCAAATCAAAAGCACAGTGAGATATCACCTCCCACCTGTCAGAATGGCTATCATCAGAAAGACCACAAGTAACCAATGTTGGCAAGGATGTGGAGAAAAGGGAACCCTCCCCCCAAACACCGTTGGTGGGAATGTGCCTGGGCGCCACCACTGCAGGAAACAGTGCAGTGGCTTCTCAGAAACTAAAAACAGAACTACCATATGACCCAACAGTTCCACTCCTGGGTATATATATGAAAAAAACAAGAAAACACTCTGTTTCTCCTTCATTTTTAAAGGATACTTTCAAAGGGCATGTAATTCTATGTTGATGATTTTTTATCTTAACACTTTAAGTGTTTCACAGCGTTCTCTTCTTACTGGCATGGTTTCTGAAGGAGAAATTGGATGTAATTCGTATTTCTGTTCCTCTGTTGGTAAGGCATTTTTCCTCCCTCTGGCTTCTCTCAGGATTTCTTTGTATCTTTGATTCTCTGTAGTTTGAAAGGAATATGCCTATGTAGAGTCTTTTGGGAACACTTGGTGTTCTCTGAGCTTCCTGGGTCTGTGGTTTGGTGCCTGACGCTAATTTAGGGAAAGTCTTAGTCACTATTGTTTCAAGTATTTCTTTTGGTCCTTTCTCTCTCTCTTCTTCAAGCATTTCCATTATGTGTATGCTGTACCTCTTGTAGCCATCCCACATTCCTTGGATGTTTTCTTTTCTCTTTTCAATCTTTGTTCCTTTTCCTATTCAGTTTTAGAGGTTTCTATTTATAGATTCTCACCGGCAAAGGTTCTTTGCTCAGCTGTGTCCACTCTACTTATAAGCCCATCAAAAGGTCCTCTCTATTTCTGTTACAGTGTTTTTGATCTCTAGACTTCCTTTTCGGTTCTTTGTTAGAATTTTCATCTCTTTGTTTACTGTGACCGTCTGTTATTGAATGCTGTTGATTTTTATCTATTAGACCCCTTAGCATATTAATTATACTTGTTTTAAATTATTGGTCTGATAACCTCAATCTTCTTGCCATGTTTGGTTCTGACTCTTGCTCTGTCTCTTCAAATTGTGTTTTTGGCCTTTTAGTATGCCTGGTGATTTTTTTTTCTCCCTTGAGAGCCAAACATGATATACTGGGTAAAAGAAACTGCTGTAAATAGGCTTTCAGTGATGTGATGGTGAGGAGTGGGGGGAGGGGATGTGTTATTTAATCCTATGATCAGTCTCAGTCTTTTTCTGAGCCTGTGCTTCTGGATTGTGAACTTCATGTGTGTTTCTCAATTTTTTTCTCCTGTTCACGTGAGACAGGTTGACTACAGTGGGCTGGAACTGGGTATTTCCCTTCCGCCAGGTCAATTAGGCTCTAGTTAACTAGCTTCTTCTAAGGGAGGACACGCCTCGTTTAGATCAGAGAACTCTGGTGTGTTTCACAATGTCTCCCTTTCTCTTTCCCCTGCCAGAAACACAAGGGGATTTGCCTCTGGGGTTGACTGTGAGAACCTGGTCGACCTCATGGAGTCTACAAAACTGTGGGGGTCCTCCATGGAGTTTTTTTTTTTTAATTAATTTACTTTTTATTGAAGGATAATTGCTTTACAGAATTTTGCTCTTTTCTGTCAAACCTAAACATGGATCAGCCATAGGTATACATATATCCCCTCCCATCTCCCTCCCCATCCCACCCCTCTAGGTTGATACAGAGCCCCTGTTTGAGTTTCTTGAGCCATACAGCAAATTCCTGTTGGCTATCTATTTTACATATGGTAATGTAAGTTTCCATGTTACTCTTTCCATATATCTCACCCTCTCCTCCCCTCTCCCCATGTCCATAAGTCTATTTTCTATGTCTGTTTCTCCGTTGTTGCCCTGTAAATAAATTCTTCAGTACCATTTTTCTAGATTATGTATATGTGTGTTAGAATATGGTATTTATCTTTCTCTTTCTGACTCACTTCACTCTGTATAATAGGTTCTAGGTTCACCCACCCCATTAGAACTGACTCAAATGCATTCCTTTTTGTGGCTGAGTAATATTCCATTGTGTATACCACAACTTCTTTATCCATTCACCTGTCAATGGACATCTAGGTTGCTTCCGTGTTCTAGCCTCTCAGACTTGTCCACACGGAGCCTCCAGCAATTCGTTAATTACAGTCCAGGATTTCCTTCTTGACACTGCTTCCTGCTGTGGCTTTCACGCCTAGATCTCTGCTCTGGTAAGCTATGACCCCCTACATCCACCCCTCTCTCCATCTTAGGGGCAGTGTTTTCCCCTGTATTCTCCCCCCTCTTACAGATGCAAGAAAAGGCATTGAATTTTCAGTGTGTTCAGCTCTTCTGCTTGTTGTTAGGACATAGTGGCAACTGGTCATGGGGCAAGAACAGAAAACCTGAATGATTAATCAAGTAAAATCCAGAAATTTATCCTGTAAGAAATGAGAATTTAAGATGATAAAGGCAGCATTTCTTATCAAAGGGGGAAAATGAGTATTGAATAAATGGCATTGAGACAACTGGGCAAAGATTTGGAAAAAAGTAGCTTGGGTTTGTATCTTATTCCTTATATCAAAATTAATTCCATGGGGGCATCCCTGGTGATTCAGATGGTAAAGAATCTGCCTGCAATGCAGGAGATGTGGGTTCAATCCCTGGGTCAAGGAAGGTCCCCTGGAGAAGGGCATGGCTACTCACTGCAGTATTCTTGCCTGGAAAATTCCATGGATAGAGAAGCCTGGCTAACTATGGTCCATGGGGTCACAAAGAGTCGGACATGACTGAGTGACTTACACACACACAAACACACAGCTTGGATTCATACCTTATTCATATATCAAAATAAGTTCTATACATCTCAAATGTTTAAATACAAAAAGTTGAAAAACATAAAAGTCATTAAAAAAAGATTCAAAAAGAATAGTCTTGAGAGAGCTTTCTAAACAAGACACAGAACCTAGGAACTACACAGTTATAATATTAGATTAAAATAAACAAAAAATTGTAATGTGCAAGAAAAATAATGTGAGAAGACAGATAACACACTAGAAGTATGTGTAACATATTGATCAATAGACGACTGCATTTTAATATAAAGAATGCCTACAAGAAAATTTTTAAAAATGCAACAACTCATTAGAAGAGCTAAGGACAGAAGGCTTTAAGAGGCAGTTTTCTAAAAAGGCAAATTCAAATGGCTCTTAAGTAAATAAGAAGACACTCAATCCTATTCATAATAACAGAAATGGAATCTATGGCAAAATACCCTTTTAATCTATCAAATTGTCAGACATCATAATCTTGATAACACACAATCTTGACATAGGTGTGAAAAAACATGTAAATGCGTAAAATATCTATGGGAAGTAATTTGGCAAAATGTTTCAAAGTTAGAAATGTACACACCTGCTCAAATCATACATTTTCAGGGAAATACAGATTTAAAAACAACAGTGAAATACACCAATTACACTTATTAGATACACCACTATATACCTATTAGGATGGCCTCGGCTTCTCCTGTATTCTATTGGCCTAAGAGAGTTGGGGCAAAACAATCTGGGTCATCGACAACACCAAATGCTGACAGTGATGTGGAACAACAGAAACTCTCATTCATTGATGGGAGGAGTACCAAATGGCACAGCCGCTTTGGAAGACAGTTTGGTGGTTTCTTACAAAACTAAACATACCCTTACCATACAATCCAGCAATTATACTCCTCAGTATCTCCTCAGAGGAGTTGAAACTTTATGTTCACACAAAAACCTGCACCCGAATCTTTACAGCAGCTTTAATCATAATTTCCAAAACATGGAAGCAACTAAGATGTCCTTCAGTAGGTGAATGGATAAATGAACAGTGTGACATCCAGACACTGGAGTATTATTCAGTGATAAAAAGAAATGAGATCACAAGCCACGGAAAGACTTGAAGGAACATTAAATGCATATGACTAAGTGAAAGAGGCCTATCTAAAAAGTCATATCGTGTATGATTCCAACTATTTGGTATGTGGAAAAGGCATTGATACCAAGCTGTATGAGCTTTTCGTATATTTTGGAAATTAATTCCTTGTCAGTTGCATCATTTGCAAGTATTTTCTCCCATGCTGTATTCTGTCTTTTTGTTTATGATTTCTTTTGCTGTGCAAAGCCTTTCAGGCTCTGGCCTGCCTGCTCCCTAATTCCTGGCACATGAGACAGGCCTGGGGTCAGGTGCACAAGGCAGAGTCTTGGGTCAGGCAGGGCAGTGGCTGTGTACCCCCTACCCTCAGCTGACAGCACCAGGGTACATTTGGCAGGTGGCTTGGCATGGGTCTCTTGCCCACTCTTGCTCCAAATACTGAGTGAATCTGGCATAGAAGTTGCAATTCCTTGGAAGGTTGTCCAAGTGCTGTAGGTTGGGGCTACAGAACAGAGATATTGACCTCCCTGTCCTAGCTGGGCCTAGCACAGGACCTTGACATGTGTTTACCAATCTCCTGCCCCTCTCGCATGGTCCATGTGGCAGCTGGGAGTCCACTGAGGGGGAGCAGTGATGGGGAATGGCTAAGGGGATGGGTCTGGAAGGGAGAGGGGGCTGGACTATGGGAGCTTCTAATACAGTGACCTGGCCAAATGTTGGGGACCTGGTCAGTCTCTGTTGTAATGACATCTGGTGGGTCAAGCCCTCAGGCCAAAGCAGGGTCTGAAAAATCTGGAAGTTTTGAGGATGAGGTTTAGTGAGATTGCAAAAAATGCATCCAATGTTATCCACTCCTTGCTGTATCCATGCCTCCATGCCCTTTGACACAGCTCCTTCCCTCAGGAGGTGGCCCTTATTTGCCTGCTCATTGAATCCAGGTGGGCCTGCAACTCGCTTTGGCCAATAGAATACAGAAGAAGCTGTGCCGTGCCAGTGCCAAGCCCGGGCCTCAAGAGGCTTTGCCCTCTCCTGCTTTGGCCACGAGGGAAGCCTGGGCTGGCCTCCTGGGCACACCATCGCCACTGACAGCGGCTGCACCAGGTGTGTCCGAGGCC
The DNA here is from genome assembly GCF_054371585.1 of Giraffa tippelskirchi. Lineage (NCBI taxonomy): Eukaryota > Metazoa > Chordata > Mammalia > Artiodactyla > Giraffidae > Giraffa > Giraffa tippelskirchi. The sequence goes on along the minus strand of NC_137278.1, from coordinate 9,855,955 downwards.
ATCCCTAGGCTAGTCAGCGCCCCCACCAACCTTCCTCCACACTTCTGACTGGAGATGCAGGAGGGAAACCATCCTGGATCAGCCAAGCCCGGCCCGCCTGAAGATGAGTGTGCCCTGGTCAGTTGTGGTTACTTTGAGTCACTAAGATTTGGGGTGATTTGTCACATAGCATAGCTAACTGATACAAAGAGGTGCCAAGGGGTGCCTCGGGCTGCCTCCCCTGTGTATCACTAAGGGCTGGCTCACTTCTGGTGCCAGGAAGAGCTCTGGGAACAGGAAGGTGGGAGTGATCCACAGTTCAGAGCTGCTGGCTCCCCACTGGCCCTGGGGCTGGCACTCAGAAGTCTTCCTCATCAGAGAGGGCCTTGAGAGTGAGGCCCAGACGACTAGGGGAGTCAGAGGGAGCTGTGAGGGGCTGGCTCAAGTCCAGAGTGAAGCCTGGGTTAGAGGACCCAGGAACGAGGCCACTTTTGTCTCTGTTGACAAGGAGGAAAGATGGGAGCCAAGGACATTTTCTTCTAGAGAAAAAGATGAGGAATGTGGATAGAGCAGACGGTTGGGTAGGAACTGGGGTGGGAAGCTGGGAAAGTAAACCTTAGGAATAGACACTGCCTGGTGGAGGGTGAGGGTCTGCTCCTTTCCTGCCCTCCCTGAGGGCTCAGAGAAGAGCAGGACCCTGAGACGGCGACCTTCTTCCAGGTCTGGGGTCCTGAGTGTTGTTGGGTGAGCTGGGGTGGACTTGCCCAGCAGATGGCTTAGCTTAAACTGGGTCAATGATTTTCAAACTTGCGTGGGCCCCAGAATCACCCTCAGAGGTCTGATGCAGGAGGTTTGGGGAGGGATACGAGGATCTACATTTCTTACAAGTTCCCAGATGACACTGATGCTGAGCTGGCATCATCCTTCAATCGAGGACTCAAATGTAGGGATTTGCCACCACAGACCCCAAAGCTCTATTTTGATCCATTGTTTATGTCCATGTGACCCTGGGCAAGTCACATAACATCTCTGAGCCTTGACTGCTCATCAACAAATGGGAATAATTATCGTCTTCCTTTCAAAGCTTATTCGGGGAATGATGGGAAAGGATGCGTTTAATGTGCATGGTATTGGAGGACCCCTCCAAAATTTATGAGTGATCGTTGTCAATCTTCAGGGACTTTGGCATCCATAGGGAAGGATGCCATAGGATCTGGACTTGACTGACTTGGGGGATGACAGAAGGGGAGGTATTGGTCTGGCCTGGGGTGGGGGTGGAGATGGAGTGAGTCAGTGGATTGGGGGCTGTGTCTTACATTTCATCTTTCATCCCCAGCTCCCCACAGTCAGGGGTAGGGGTCTAGAAGCCTGATCTTCCCAGTTTCCAACAACAGAGTTAGATGCAAACCAGATACACATATCCCCAGGGAACGGAGTCCTCAGCTGAGGCAGCCGCTCCCATGACTGGAGCCCTGCAGACGTGGGTTCTAGTTCCAAGCCCCATTCACTCTTTGGGCACGTTTGGAAACCCTTCTGGGTCTCCCCTGTTATCTGTAACAGCGAGACCCACAGCAGTTCTGTTGACAAGCAGCTGTGGGTTCCCAAGGCTGTGCTCCCGAGTGCACAGGACATGGCCACTGAGGGGCTCAGGAGAAGTCGTGTCTGCACCAAGTGGTGCTGTCAAAATCTGCCCAATGAATAAAGGAGGGCCTAGTCCTTTTTTAAAAAAAAAATTTCTTTCTGCCTGTGCTGGCTGGGCCTTCGTTGTTGCGTGGAGGCTTTCTCTAGTTTCTCTAGGCGAGTAGGGGCTACTCTTCATTGCGATGCTCAAGCTTCTCATTGTGGTTGCTTCACTTGTTGCAGAGCACAGGCTCTAGGTGCATGGGTTTCAGTAGTTGCAGGACCTGGGCTCAGTCGTTGCAGCTTGTGGGCTCCAGACAGTGGGCTTGGTAGTTATGGCATAGAGGCTTAGTTACTCTGTGGCATGTGGGATCTAGTTCACAGAACAGGAATCGAACCAGTGTCCCCTATACTGGACCGCCAGGGAGGTCTGAGCCTAGTTCTTATCCCCTTGGCTTCTTTCTCGATTTTCATGCCACCCTGACCCCACACAGGGACAGGGCCATACTGAGTAGGACTGCTGGGGCTCCCAGCCCCTCAGGTTCCTTTACCACTCCTAGTGCACTGGCCCTCAGAGCATCTACTCGTGACAGCAGCCCCCACCTAGCTCTATGCCTAGAGGACAGAGCCCCTTAACCAATGACCGAGGATGCTGGGGCTTGGGGTGAGTGCTCTGGTGGCCTTGCTCTGATCAGCACACCAGGTGTGACCTGTCTGACCCCAGAGCTCCTTTGCTGGATGGAACTAAGGTTGTTGTGGTGGTTAATTTTGTTTGTAAACTTATCTGAACCTGGGAGTGCCAGGATCTTCAGTCAAACATTTTTCTGGGTGTGTCTGTGAGAGCATTGTGGATGAGATTAGCATTCGAATCAGTAGTCTGAATAAAGCAGATTGCCCTCCCTGGTGTGACTAAGTGGGTGAGCCTCGTCTCACCAGTTGAAGGCCTGGCTAGAAAAAAAAGTAAGGCCAACTGTACTGCAAGTAGGAAGGAGACTTGTTTGCTTGGTTGCTGAGCTGGGTCATCAATTTTCCTTGCTTTCAGTCTCAGACTGAAACATCAGCCCTTGAGCCTGCTGATTTCTGGCTGGAATGACACTGCGGTCTCTTCTGGCTTTCCAGCTTGTTGACTACAAGTCTCGGGACTTGTCAGCCTCCATAATCCTAGAGCCAGTTCCTTAGAATCAACCACTCTTTGTTCTGTTTGAGCCCTGCCAGCAGTTGCCCTTGGGGGACCTTGCTCCCTATCATAGCTGGCTTGGTCCCCTCCTTCCTGCCCTGGCTGTGTCCTGCCCCCTGTTTTCCCTCCTAATGCAGCTCTTTCATGGGAACCCCATATCCTCTTCTTACCGTCTAACTTCCCCCTTCACACACTACCTGCTACTCTGCTCTCAGACCCTGACGAGTTGCCTCTTGGTCCCTCAAGCCCTCCCACCCCATCATTGCTGTCACACTCACGCCTCCCCTCAGGCCAGAGCTGACTTGGTCCCAAGCTGGGGGCAAGGACAGGCTGCTGAGGGAGCCCTGCCCCAAACTCCAGCCTGGCCTGTGGGCAGGAAGAAGGCCACTTCCCTTTCCCGGACCTACCGGCCAAGTGGCCATATACTTGGAAAGGGACTCACCCCAACATCTGCACCAGCTAAGAGCTGCTAGTCCCACTGTGTGTGTGTGTGTGTGTGTGTGTGTGTGTGTGTGTGTTGAGAGGCAGCTGTCACCCCCTCACCTCCAGCCCTATCCTCCTCCACCCCCTCGAGCCAGCTGGTGAGTTCTGGATTCTACCGGAGCCCAATGCTCGCTGCCCTCATTAATATTTATGACAAGGAGAGGAAGTTGCATAAATCTTCCCTGATACTTAATTAAACCAAACTTCTTTTGATTTCCCCTCTTTCTGCCTCACCGAGTGTGGCCAGCATGCCTATTAGATGTTCTTCCTCCCCAAGTTGCCCAGAGTGGGCAGAGTCCCTGAGGACTCTGCACACCCCGGGAGCCAGGGGACTCCTACGTGCCCTCAGAAGACTGTGTGTGGGACTTTGGGCAGAGAGGCTTCTTGCAGATCAGGGGAGTAGCACCCCTCAACACATGCCCTTCCAGACAAGGAAGCTGGAGGTATAGCTGGGGAATGGCTGCCACCCCCGCCTCCCTACCGCAGCTCAGACAGGGAAAATGGAGTTAGTCCCAAAGGCTGTGAGTAGCTGAGTCCCATGCAGAAGCTGACTTTTTCTGTTGTCCCCTCACACCCTCCCCACTCACCCACTGGTACCCCAGTTCAGGGGCCCCAGAGTGCACCTGGCTGGGGCTTAGTGTCCCCCTGCACTCCAGGAGCTGGTTAGCACCAAGCTGACATATCTTTGATATGGAATCATATACAGGAAGCAGCTTGACCCCTGAAGGCCCCTCTTAGCGTGGGATTGACACCGAGCATTGACTTTGCTTCAGGCTTATCCACAAATCTCAGCCAATTTTATTAAAGAGCTGCGAGTGGTGTGGAACATGCCAGGGAGACAACTTTATTTATAGATCTTGATCGGCAGAGAGGAGCCCACACTGGATTCCGTTGGCGCCCTGGCCTCAGGTGGGAGGGGTGATTGGCAGGTGTGGGTCCTCACCATCTCCCCCCACCAGCTGCATGAAGAGACACAAACACACGTGCAGAGAGACACATGGGCATTAACCCAGGACATATGCATATACATGCACATAAGCGAATGTGCACGTGCGCACACACACACACACACAGATACACACTAGTCTTACATTGCATTGGACTAAATTGTGTCCCCTACTCAAATTCATGTGTTAAAAGCTTAACCCCCAATGTAGCTCTTTTTGGACATAGGACTTCTAGGGAGAAAATTAAGGTTAAATGAAGTCATAAAGATGGGGCCCTAATCTAATAGGACTGGTGCCCTTATAAGAAATGAAAGAGATATCTGCCTTTCTCTCTCTGTGTGTGTCTCTGCATGTGCAGAGGAAAGGTCACGTGAGGACACAGTGAGAGGGTGGCCATCTACAAGCCAGGAAGAGAGTTCTCATGAAGAAACCAAATTGGCTAGCACCTTGATCATGGACTTGTAGCCTCCAGAATTGTGAGAAAATAAATGTCTGCTGTTTAATCCATTAAGCCCATGGAATTTTGTTATGGCAGCCCCAGCAGATGCAGCCACACATGGAAACACTCGTGCACAGAAACACAGACCTGTGGAGACATCACTGCAGACACGCACGCCCCACCGTGCACCCATTCACACAAACGACTGAGATGCAGGCACACAGCGACATACTGACCTTGTTAGACCCGAGCAGCATCACCCTGCATTCACTCCTAGCCCTAAGGAGATGCTCAGTGACAGGCTGGTGACTGAGGAAGGAAGGGAAGGCAAGCGGATGTAGACATGAGTGTACCCTGAGGGAACATAAACCTATAGATGCGCGTATGAGGACTTTTATACCCTGCAGTCCCACAGACAGTGCATATAGAGTTCTAGAATCAATAATAATAATAAATAATGCCTCTAAGGCCAGCTCACCCTAACTAGATGCAGCTGACATTTATTGAGTTTATTATGAGCCAGGCACTCTGCCAGACATCCCCCACACATTGTCTCATTTTTGCCTTCACAACTCTGAAAAGCACAGACACTCCACAGAGGGAACTGAGAGACCTCAGGGACCTGGCTGAGCCCAAGCCCCACCTTTAGCCACTGACTGGGCCACTGCGTGGGGTGTTCACCGTGATGCCAGCATGTGCCAAGCATCTGAAACCCCAGGCAGGCGTTCCTCTCCCAACCTGCAGTCTTGTTGACACAGACCCTACAGAAGCAGTACTCTAGACCTGGCTGCCTCAGCCGGGAAGGGAAAGGCAGAGAGATCCCCGTCAGCCATGCTGCCATCAAGCCCACCAATGAGAGAGGTCTTCAGGTCACCTCATCACTTTTAGGCTGTTGTTTGGCCATTAATGTGGACTTCATTCAGGTGAGCGGGTGAGCTGTCTGGGGGTTTGTGACACAGGGTTTCTCCCTGGCTGCGGCAAAGTCAGATTGAAGATGGTTCAGGTCCAGAAACTTCTCTTTGTGGAGACAAAGGGTTCCAAAGGGCCACGTGTATCGCTGCCAAGTGCACATGGTCAAGGAGATGGACTTGTGTTGAGTCTAGGCGTGAGGCTCAGTGACCACTCAGAGCTTCTGACTCCGAGGAGTTCTGGGTAACAGAAGGATGTCATGGGTCTGACAGCTGTCCGCTCACACATTGCAACCCCTGAGGGGGGCTGTGCAGGACCACAGGTCAAGAAGGGAGGGAAGACGCTGGCTGTGGGGGACCAGGACTGGGAAAAGTGACCTCTGTGCCCCAAGGTGTGGGCTCAGGAGCCTCTGCCTCCTCATTTTAATCCAGAGGTGGCAGGAAGGGAAGAGAGCCTGGAATCCACCAAAGCAGGACTCCCGACCTTGCATGAAAGAGCAGTGTTGGACCTGGGTAGGAAATTGAGGCAGGCAACTAGCAGTCGGGACAGGACATCCAGGAAGGGCTCCAGGCTGCAGCATGCATGCAGGGAACAGGACTGACCCGGGGCAGGACTTCCTCTCCCTGCTGGTGAGGTGACTGGCCTGGGCAAGGCTGCTAGGGAGCATCAGGGAAGGGCTGAAGGCAGGCACAGGTGATAGGGGTCATTCTACCTCCACCCTGGTGGCAGCAGGGCCACCAGCAAAGATGGAGTTACCAGTGCAGCTAAGAGGGAGTGATTAAGAGAGTGGGAACAGGGAACTCAGAGTGCTTAATGGGTCTGGGGTTGTATTCTGGGGGATGATATGTTTGGGAATGAGATCAAGTCCATGATTCCACAGCATTTAAATGTACAAAATGTCACTGAATTGTATACTTAAGTGAAAGCTGCTCAGTTGTGTCCAACTCTTTGCGACCCCATGGACTTAGTCCATGGAATTCTCCAGGCCAGAATACTGGAGTGGTCAGCTTTTCCCTTCTCCAGGGGATCTTCCCACCCAAGGGATCGAACCCAGGTCTCCCACATTGCAGGTGGATTCTTTACCAGCTGAGCTACAAGGGAAGCCCAAGAATATTGGAGTGGGTAGACTTTCCCTTCTCCAGCGGATCTTCCTGACCCAGGAATCAAAGTGGGGTCTCCTGCATTGCAGGCGGATTCTTTACCAACTGAGCTATGAGGGAAGTAGTTGGTTTTATATTATGTGGATTTCACTTATATTTGAAGAGAGGGAGAGAGAAACAGAGAAGCATGGGCATATAGTTTTATGTACCTGCCCTTGAATTCCAGGTCTGTCACTCACTAGCTGGGTGAACTTGGAAACATTTTTATGACTTCTCTGAGTTTCACTGGTCCTGTCTGTAAAATGAGATAATAGTAGTACTTACCTAACATATTGTTCTGGATAAAATGATGAAATGGATGTAAGAGTACCTAAAACATAAGAGAAACTCTTTGTTGTTGCTGTTTAGTCATGCCTGACTCTTTTGCAACCCCATGGACTGTAGCCCACCAGGCTCCTCTGTCCATGGGGTTTCCCAGGGAAGAATACGGGAGTGGGTTGCCATTTCCTTCTCCAGGGGATCTTCCCCACCTAGGGATCAAACCCACATCTCCTGCATAGGCAGGTAGATTCTTTACCAATGAACCACCAGGAAGCCCAATAGTAACTCTGCTAGTTTGTAAACTAAGCCAAAGGATGTCCTAGATATGTCTTAGAGTCACCTACCATCCCAAATCTGACACAGGACAGAAGGACAGTGCTTTGACCAGGACTCCTGTTTAAAAAAATCTGCCAGCCCACGGATACGATTTCCAGTAGCCAACACAAGGAATCCTGCCCTTGCCCCTGTATCATTCTCTCATCTCCAAAATTAAGAACCCCCTGAAGTACATTTCCCAACAGTGAAGTTCTGCTGGGCGCCATCACTGTGGGGTTGAAGGGCTCTGGAGGAAACTAACCAGAAAGACCAGGGAGAAAAGAGAGGTGTATTCTGGGGATTGTAGCTGTTCACTAATTATTTCCTGCAAGGAAATACACAGTACTCCTAATGACCTGGCAGGTCCACCGTGAGAGTCCTTCTCAAGTCACGACATCCACATAAATAATGAAATTAAGAAAGAAACCCATCAGAATGATACCTGGGGCCATTCACAAGCACCGGCCTTCCTGTGTGAGATATGCAAGGAAGCAGGGAGGTGCCTCCAGCTCATTCACTCTAAAGTCAAGAGTCAAGATGAATAACCAGGGAAAGTGTGGGCTGCCTTGGGTTATAAAAAGACTGCACTGTGAAACGTGGAGTCGGTATGGAAAGCACACATTTTTAGAGAAATCTTGCCACATGAAGCAAAAGTAAATTTTTGAAAGTATTTATTTGTTTTGCTCTCTCAAGAAAAAAGGTGAGGAAAAACATGAGCATTATAAAAACAGAAGATGATAAGACCAAGGATGGAGTTACAAAGGAATCTAGCAAAGAGGTGAGCAGAAATAATGGTAGAATAGCATCAGATCTAGAAATACTGTAAAAGGAAATAAAAATAAAATCACAGTTAAAATTAATATTAGAAACAGTTATTTTAAAAAAAAATCAACACTGAAGAAAATGGAATCTATGTTTTAGAGGAAAAGTTGAGAAGCTTTTATGTAAACCAGGGAAAGGAAAACAGTTTTTAAAAAATGAATAAATACTGCATTACCATGTGGCAAAAAAAAAAAAAAATGATTGATAGAAGTGACAGAGAAGAGAGACCTAATTAATTGGCAATCTATAATTACCTAATAGGTACTGCTGAATTAACTGGTATTCTTGAATGGGCAGGGGGAAAATGGACCAGAAGTAATATGAAAGATATAATGGAAGAAAAATTTTCAAAAATGAAAAAATTAGTAAACTCAAAGGTTAAAATGTACAAATTACTTTTTAGAGATAATGCCCACAGACATGGTTCATGTTTTCTGCTATAGGAATAAAACCCCACAGGGATATAGGCAGATGAAAGTTATCTCTGGAGAACCAAAATTAGACCTGCCCAGACTGATCCAATATGCTAAAGACAGCACAACGAAGCAGAGCCTATAGAATTATGAAGAAAACATTTTGTGGCATAAGATTTTACACCTGTATTTTCCGGCAGGAAAGCAGCCGATGTGCTTTCACAAACAGGAAAAGATTTGGCAGGTCTATATCCCTAGGCTTATCCTGAAGAAATAAGAAAATTTCCAGCTCAGTTCTTTCTAACCTTTTCCATCTGATGGCACAAAAATACAGTGACAATATTTGTACCGTGTACTGGTTTAAGAAGGTTTGTGCTCACTGGGATCTATAGAAATGAGACTTGGGTTTGGGGAAGGTCTTTCTGAATATGAGAGGAGAACAGATGGGGGAATAAGACTGGAAGCACAGAGCAGTTAGGCAGACTTCTCAGTAAGACTGGTGAGCAGCTGAGACGTGGAAGGAAAGCCAGGAATGTGCTGTCCTGGAGCCAAGTGAAGAACATGTTTGCAAAGGGACAAGCAGTTGTGCTGAATGCTGCTGAGAGGCCAGGGCAGGTAAGGACCAAGAGCTGACCCCCAGAATTCGAAGCATGGAGATCACTGGTGGCTTGGATGTGAGTGGTTTCCAAGAAGTGGTGGGTAGGAGAGATAGAGGGGGAAAGTGGAGAACATGGATATAAATAACACTTCTGAGCATTTTGCTACAAAAGGGAGTTGAGAAATAGGGCAGTAGTTGGAGGGGGAGGTGGAATCAATCATCGTTTTCTGTAAGATGAAAGAAGTGTCAGCATGTTCATGGAATGATGAGAATGATCACCTGGGAGGGAAATTTGGTGATGTAGGAGAGAGGGGGGCAGAATTACTGAGCAGTTCCCTATATATTTATTTATTCATTTATTTATTTGACTACCCCAGGTCTTAATTGCATCACGCAGGATCTGTGTTGTATCATGTAGGAGCTTTCATTGCAACCTGCAGACTCTGGTTGTGGTGTTTGGACTCAGTGCTGGGCCGTGCAGGCTTAGTTGTTCTGCAGCATGTGGAATCTTAGTTCCCCGATCAGGGACTGAACCTGTGCCCCCTGCATTGCAAGGCAGATTTTTTTTTAATGTATTTATTATTTTTGCCTGCTCTGGGTCTTCTTTGCTACATGTCGGTTTTCTCTAGTTGCAGCAAGCAGAGGCTACTCTCTAGTTGCCGTGTGTGGGCTTCTCATTACTGTGGCTTCTCTTGTTGCAAAACATGGGCTTTAGGGTGCACGGACTTCAGTAGTTGTGGCCCATGGGCTCAGTAGTTGTGTCGTACAGTTTAGTTGCCCCGCAGCATGTGGATTCTTCCCAGATCAGGGATGGAACCTGCGTCACCTGCATTGGCAGGTGGATTCTTAATCACTGGCCCACCTGGGAAATTCACTTGAGTAGCAAAAAGGGTAGAATCTAACGCTTCAGTGGAGGCTTGGAGAGTTGATTTAGAATGATGGCAAGGAAGCCAGAGGGTTCCTTTCTTCCTATAAGTCTTGATTCACATATAACCTTCTCAGGGAGGCCTCTCTAAAACTGCACCCCCCGCTCATGTCATATTCTCTAATGGTTACTCTCTCTCATTTTCCTCCTGAGCTCTTATCACTGTCTAATATGCTCTGTGTTTTGGCTGATTCATAATCTCTCTCCCCACCTAGAATGCAGGCTCCATGAAAGCAGAAATCTAACATAGCGGATGCCCAATATTTGTTGAATGAGTGTCTGGACAAACCCTCCTGCTTCAGCGGCACACCTCAGCCCCATCTTCCTTGAAGGCTGATGCCCCCAGTCCCTGCATCTTTCTGGGGGTGCTGTGCTGTGCTTTGGGGAGCTCTTTGTTGGCATCCTCTCTTTCAACTCATGATATTCGTCTTTTCCAGCATTTCTAACTCCTCACCCTCGTTCCGTTTCCAAACATTGTACTTCCATCTCTCATCTTCTCTTACACTTCCTTGTCCTCATGGTTTATGTCACTTTCATTCCTTTTATTTTGGTGGGGTTTCAGGAAGAAGTAGAAATAAAAACAATTTTTTCAGCCTATCACATTTAGCCACAAGTCCCAACATAATATTTTGGGAACAGCTCTTTACCCTTGATTGTATAGGGTGTTTGTCCATTTGTGTGTGTTATTGTAACAGACTGTATGGAATTTTTCTATATAGACAGATGATAACTCATTACACTAATCCCCAACACTGGACTATTAAAGTTGTTTCTAATTTTTTGTTATGATAAAACACTATAATTTACGTTGTTGTTATCTTCTCCTGTGTGATTACTTAAATTCCAAAAAGTAGATTTTCAGAGAAAAAGAGGCACATGTGTTTTTAAGCATATTGCTAAGTTACCCTTCCAATTTACACCCCTCCCAGTGACAATGGTTTGGGAGAGCCTGTTTCTACACGCAAACACCAGCAGCGGGTATTATTATTTTAAATCTTTAACAATGAGATAGGTTATCTCACTGTTATTGTCATTTGTATCTTCCTTAATTACTAGTGAGGTTGAGCATCTTTTCATATTTATTAGCCTTTTATATTTCTTCATTTGTTCATGACATGTTGCAAAAGATAAAAGCAGGTTACAAAACATGTATAATCTTGAATTTGTAAAAAAAAAAAAAACTTATCTATTCATAGAAAAATAAGACTGGGAAAAGATATGACAAATACAGGGTGTGCTAATGTCTGGGCAGGACATAGAGTGAATCTTTCAAACTTTTGTTATTTTCCAAATTTTATACAATGAACATGTATTATTTGTGTTAAAAAATGCATTTTTTTAAAAAAGTAACAATAATATTAAAATAGCCCAAAGTTTTCAGAATATAGTTGGGTACCCACAGCAGCCCACACGTTCATTAAAAACAAAACAAAACACACTCCGAAACCAAAGCCCAAGGACATCAAAGATTGGCTTCCTTAAGTGCAGAAAACCCATATGTGATATATTCTGCCGCCAGAAAGGGCAAAGGTGGGCTCGAGGGTGGGGCAGCCAGCTCAGGATGTGGCCGGTGGGTACCAGGCGCTCACAGGCATCAGTGGGTAATTACATCTCCTTTTAACACATGCAAATTGTATCAGTATTATTTATATATTCAAAGCCACGGATGAATAATATATGCATTTATGCAGAGGTAATTGCCTTAGCCAGGTTCTTCCTGGGATTTTTATTGTCTCCCCAGATACTGAATATTCAGCTCCCCTCTCCTACAGTGGAACTGGGGGTGCAGAGATAATGTCCACGGAAGGGGAGGAGGCCCCAAATTGGTAGGTGTGAGCAGTGGGGGCTATCTGCCAGGGCGCTGGACTTCCACCTCTAGCTGATTCCTCTGTAGCACATCTGGGGACAGGGACCCCAGGGCTCAGGTTCAAGGCTTGGCTCTAAATCCCTGAACATGCCAAGGCTGACACTCGACTTCTTTCTTAGGCACAAACTGTCAGTCCTGCATGCGTCTCAGTTAAACCTGGACATTTAGTCTCAGCCCTGTAGCACATGAAAGGCCTCCACCTCCTTTGTCCCTCTGGCTGCCTCATTTCTGAACCTCTAACCTTGACCCGCACGTTTTTTCAACTTACTCAAGCCAGACTCCAGATCTTGGCTGTGACTGAGGTGGGCTTCTGGTCTCTGCTAGGGCATCCTAGGTGAATACCGCCACCCACCTCATCTTGTCCAGCCTTTTCTCTTTGGTGCAGTGTCCCCCCGCCGACACACACGTGCACGCACACACACACACACACACATCTCTGAGGGAGCAAGGAGGCATCTTTCTAGCTGTCTTCATGCAGAAGTGGAAATCACAGTCAGATGGTAGTGGGGGAAGGACACAGCGGGGTGCCAGGATCCACACCTGAGTGAACAGAACCCATTGAGGGGGGCATCACCCTTTGGCACCTTGTCTATACATCTCCTGCCTGAAAAGGTGCCCCTTTGTGAGAATGAACTCAGGGCCAGCACCTGCGTCCCCTGCTGTGCTCGCCTGACGTGCCCCGACCAGAAGGTGAGCCCACAAGGGTATATCCTAGGTAGACTATTTTAAGAAAACTGACAGAGAAAGGAAATTGAGAGCTTTGATGGAAAGAGAAATATGCTCAAGGGAAACATTTTTTAAGACAGTACAGACTGGAGCATAACGTTCACTGCTGGGACATGCCAGTGAGCAGAGAGGATGGATGCAGACACCAGGAAAGGAAGGGTGTTTGTGGGGTGAGGCCTCTGGGAAGGGGAGATGGAAGGGGTCCGGGTCACATGTGGGGGCACCACCCTGGCAGGAGGGATACAGGGAAGTAGGAGCAGGTAAGGCCAAGAGATTGTGTGTGTTCGGTAGACGGAAGCTGGTGGGCTCTGATCCAAGGCTCTGTTTTTTTCCATCAGCTGTGAGACAGGATGGATTCCTGGAATGAGTGGAGGGGTGAGGCAGGAGGAGGTTTGAGGACAGAGTGAAAAATTGGAATAAGTGCCAAGGGAGTGGGAGAGGAGACTAACCTTATCCCTTAGACCCTCTCTTACCAGGCTTTTACTCTGTCTGTCAAGGTAACCTGGGACCTCCATGTTGCCCTGTCCAAGGCCAGTGCTCCATCCACTCAGATGCTCTTGCCAGCATCTGTCTTCACTTGACTCCCAATATGCTCTTGGTTCTTTTCCTCTCTCTCTGGCCACTTTTCCTAGGTCTCTTTTACTAATTCCTCCTCTTTTTATCCTAAAAGAAGATGAAACCCTGCATGGTCTGGGTTCAGGACTCAGATACCTTCTCCAGGGACACTCACTTTTCAAGTGGCCTTCTGGTCTTACAGCTTTAAATCCCATCATATGGGTGATGCCCAGAATGCAATCCAACCCTGACTTCTCCCTGTACTTGGGGCTTGTGGATCTGTCTGCTCCACACTGTTGCGTATCAGACAGACTCAACCACCTCCCTGAACTTGACCTGACTTGACCTCCCTGAACCCACTCCTCACGTCTCCCAGTGTGATCCATGGCAACTTCATTGTACCACCTGCCCAGGCTGAAACCCTTGGAGTCATTCTCGATGTCTCCCTTTCTCTCTCCACCCAGTGTAATCCACAAGGAAAACTGTTGGCAGTATTTTCAAATTATCCTCACTGAACCACGTTTGACCACCTTCACTGCCTCCGCCCTGGGGTGAGCGCACAGCATTTCTACCTGGGTTATTGAAGTGGCCTCCTAACCTGGACATCCCTGGTGGCTCAGATGGTAAAGAGTCTGCCTACAATGCGGAGACCCGGGTTCAGTCCCTGGGTGGGGAAGATCTCCTGGAAAAGGAAATGGCAACCCACTCCAGTATTCTAGCCTGGAGAATCCCATGGATGGAGGAGCCTGGTAGGCTACAGTCCATGGGGTTGCAAAGAGTCAGACACGACTGAGCGACTTGACTTCTTCACTTCAACCTGTCTCTATGCTTCCATCAGTCTCCTCTAGACAGTTCACTCAGCAGCCAGAGGTGTTCTTTTCAAGCAAAGATCAGAAAATGTCACCTCTTGGCTCCCAGCCCTCCTCCCAGCGGTCGCCCCATCTCAGAGTCCAGCCCCGGCCTGGGAAGCCCTGCATGGTCTGCTCCCCACACCCCTCCCTGCCCCCGTGGGTAACATCACCGCCCTCATCCACCTCTCTCCCTGCTCGCTCTGCCCAGTGGCCCTGCCTGTCACTGCTCAGGGCTGGCCTCAGGCCCTGCTTTGGGTTGTGGGTGACAGCTGTTGTTGTTCAATCATCTTAAAACTCATTTGAGGGGATGTGGAAACCCACCTGCCAACACCACATCAGGAGAGGCCTGGATACGGCCAACTGCACAGCCAGGTCATGCTCCCACCGGGCCAACGTCTGCGCCACGATGCTCAGGCCGTGGGGAAGTAGAGCTGCCACTGGGGACACTGCAGATGGCAAAGGGGTTGTCATTAGCCAGAGAGCAGCAGGGCTCAGGCCCTGGCATGGGGAAAATGATGGGGGAGGGGCTGCCTCACTGGAGTGGGTGTATTTTTATCATAAAAAACGGTCCGCATTCAAAACGGCAAAGGATAATGAACACTCTGTACTGATTACCCAGTTTCAGCAATTATCAACTCATGACCAGCTTTGTTTCATCTCTGTTACCATTTACTCCCCCTCAATTATTTTGAAGCCAATCCCAGACACAATAACATTTTAACTTTAAATATCTTGATGGCATAATGGGGTTTCAATTTCATCCAGAGCTGCCTCCCATGGGCTAGGCAATGACTTATGTTTCCTCCCAGGACCAGAGTGGGCTCTAAGCTCTGGGTTCTCACTTCTCTGTCCAGGCTCCATGCTGGATTTGGGGTTCTGGCCCTTGGATGCCCCAGCCTTTACTCTCTGGGCTGGGCTTCCAGAAAAGGACGGTGTCTTACGTGGAATGCTGATCATTCAGGAAATGAGGTTGGCAAAGAGGGCAGCTGAGGGTGACTGCTTGGGGACGAGGACTTTCAGAATGCCACACTTGGAGCTTAGGTCAAACTAGCTGGTTAGGGCACAGAAGCTAGGGGTTGGGGGGCCAGATGGCCCTGAGACCTTTTCCAAAATGACTAGAGAAAAACTCAGATCCCCATCAAAATCCCATCAGGCTTTCTAATAGAAACTGACAAATGGATTCTAAAATATTTATGGAAAAGAAAAGGACCTACAATAGTCAAAACAATCTTAAATTGATGAAAAGAAAAAATGTTGGAGGATTTATTCTACCTGATTTAAAAACTCACTATGAAGGTTTACTAATCAAGACACTGAGACCCAGCAAAGAATAAATTAAATGGATCAAAAGAACCAAATAGAGTACAGAATCAGAGCCATACCTACAGAGTCAATTGAAAAAAAATTCTTTTAAAACAAAAGCAGCAAGGCTCTTCAGTGTGAATAGAAAAAGTCTTTTCAACAAATCAGGGCTCAAGAAATCAAGCTATCAAGAAAAAGAGTCTCTTGATGAAAGTGAAAGAGGAGAGTGAAAAAGCTGGCTTAAAACCCAACATTCAAAAGACTAAGATCATGGCATCCAGTCCCATCACTTCATGGCAAGTAGATGGGGAAACAGTGGAAATAGTAACAGCCTGTATTTTCTTGGGCTCCAAAATCACTGCAGCCATGAAATTAAAAGACACTTGCTCCTTGGAAGAAAAGCTATGACCAACCTAGACACCATATTAGAAAGCAGAGACATTACTTTGCTGACAAGGGTTCAAAGTCAAAGCTATGGTTTTTCCCGTAGTCATGTATGGATGTGAGTGTTGGACCATAAAGAAAGCTGAATGCCAAATAATTGATGTGAAGAACTGACTCATTTGAAAAGACTCTGATGCTGGGAAAGGTTGAAGGCAGGAGGAGAAGGGGATGACACCCTGATAATTCAGTTAGTAAAGAATCTGCCTGCAATGCAAGAAACCCCAGTATGATTCCTGGGTTGGGAAGATCTGCTGGAAAAGGGATAGGCTACCCACTCCAGTATTCTTTGGCTTCCCTTGTGGCTCAGCTATACACCAACATGAATTAGCCATAGGTATACATACTCCCTGGTAGCTTAGCTGGTAAAGAATCCACCCACAATGCATGAGACCTGGGTTCAATCTCTGGGTTGGGAAGATCCCCTGGAAAAGGGAAAGGCTACCCACTCCAGTATTCTGGCCTAGAGAATCCCATGGAGTGTATAGTCCAAGGGGTCGCAATGAGTGACTTTCACACTACTGAGCGACTTTCACATTAAACAAATAGTGCTGAAACGACTGGACAAATGTATAGGAAAAAAATCTCAATCCCTACCTCATACCACACATAAAGATTAATTCAAGATAGATCATAAAAGCTTACAACTATAAAGGAAATGGGCTTCCCTGGTAGCTCAGTGGTAAAAAATCTGCTTGCAGGAGATGCAGGTTTGATCCCTGGGTTGGGAAGATTCCCTGGAGGAAATGGTAGCCCACTCTAGTTATCTTGCCTGGGAAATCCCATGGACAGAGGAGTCTGGCAGGCTACAGTACATGAGGCTGCAAAAGAGTTGGACATAACTTAGTGACTAAACAGCAACAGCAACAATAAGGAATATATAGGGGAAATACATTCACAACTTTAAGGTAGACAAAGATTTACCAAGAGGACACAAAAACAATGAACTAAAGAAAAAGTTGATAAACTGGATATTATCAAAGTTAAAAACTTATCAAGAAATTTTGATGAGAAAATAAAAAGGCAAAGTGGATTGGGAGAAGATATTAGCAATACGTATGTCTAGCAGAGGACTTGTATTCCTAGTCCTCAAATTAATAGTAAAAAACAATCTAAATAAAATTGAGTAAAACATTTAAACATTTCACAAAATATATAAATGGCTAACAATCACATAAAAAGGTAATTAATAATAGCATTAGTCATAAAAAAATACAAATTAAAATAACAAGGAAATGCTACTACATCCAACAGAGAGCTGGCAAAGATGTGGAGCAACCAGAAAACTCTAACCTTGTTGGAGGGAGTGTAAAATAGTATAGCCTTTTGGAAAACAGTTTGCAAGTTATTTTAAAAGGTAAACATACTCTTATCATTCTGCTTAGCAATTTTGCTCCTAAGTATTTAGTCAAGAGAAATGAAAATGTATTTCTGTGAAAATATTTGTATACAAATATTTAAAGAGGCTATTATTCATATAAGCCAAACACTGGAAACAAGTCCAATGATTGGCAGATGGATCCACAAACTAGGGTACCATCATACAGCAGAGTATTATTGAGCGATAAAAATGCACAAATTGCTGATATATTAATAAATCACTAGAGTACATGCTACAGGATTTCACTGATACAATGTTCAAGAAGGAACAAAAGTAGTCTGCTGCAAAAGAAATCAGAACAGTGGTTACCTTTGAAAGCAGAGGGAAAGAGCTGACTGCAAAGGAGCAAGAAAAAATTTTAATTTTACCCAGTAATGGAAGTGTTTTGTATCTTGATGCAAGTGGTGATTTCATGGATATATACATTTATCAGTATTCAAGGACTGAATGTAATCGCCACTTCCGCCAAAAGCTGGGAAACTTGCAGATCATTCACTCCCACCTCTAGATGTATAGGGATCCTAAGGCCCAGAGAAGGCAAAGGACCCGCCTAGGGTCACACAGCAAGTTGGGGCTGGAGGAAGTGCTGGAATCCAGCGCCCTCTCAATCTGTCCAACTGCTCTCCCCTCCCGTAACCTGAGAAAGAAGAGGGCAGGAAGACAGAGGGATGGAGTATAAGAGAACCGCCCCGCCTCTTCCATAATGGCTGTCCACAAGGCCACGAAGAGGCCTCTGCACTCTGGGCTTGGGCAGCTTGGGACCTTTCCCCTAGCATTAAAGGGAATCCAAGGTGACTGCAAAGTCCGGGAGGGGCCTAAGGGCAGTGGCCTCAGTCCTCCCCCTACCCAGCATGGGGCCTGAGCATGCGCCTGCGCAGTGTGGGCGGGAGGGTGGGGGACAGGTTGTGGGGGGTGGGTGGGCGGTGAGGCACCAGAAGGCGAGAAGGGAGCACGAGGAGTGGGGGCACCTGGAGGAGGGGAAGCGGTGATGCAGAGAGGCGGCCGAGTTGGAGCCTCCGTGGGCCGCTTGCCCCTAAATCACGCGGCTGCATGAATAATAAATAAGGACCGCTCGGATCCTTAATAGTAGTCGCATGTCTTATTAAACTAATATTTCACAAACTTTTATTCTCCCTGTGGTTGGAGGTCGGGAACAAAGAGTCCCCCCTCCCAGGCTTGTGGCAGAGACTGGGGGACCTGTGGGTGGGAGTTGGACCCAGCGGCAGGAGCCCAGCCCGCGCTCCCCAGAGGGCCCTGGAGGGGACCCATCCATCCCTTGTTCATTCATTCTTTCAGCACATGTCCGAAGGGCTCCTCCAGAGATGGGCCCTGTGCACTGGGATATGTAGATCGGTGGGACCCTGTTCCTGCCCTGAGGGGCCCTCAGGCATGGGTATGGGACAGACAGACCCCTGGACAAACCGTTGTCCTTGGGAGCGACCGGTGCAGGAACAAAGTGATGCACAAAATGCCCAGTTGCTGGGAGGAGGGGGGGCCGGGAAGGCTTCGCAGAAGAGACCTTGCCTCTGAGTCCTCTGTCATCCCACACAAGGAGCAACTCAAGCAGTTCGGGTAAAAGGGACTGTTGGCACAGGGCACCCTGGGGTCAGCCGGACCCGAGGTAAACCCACCTCAGCCACCAGCCACGTGGCCTTGGGGCTGCCTCCTCGCTGTCCCTGGTCCAGAGGAGACAAGGGACAGGCAGGAGAGGTCTCTGTGCAGGAAACCGGTGGGGCTTGCGGGGTTGAGAGGATAGGGGGTGGGGAACCAAGAGGGTCACCCCTGAGCAGAAAGGGCAAGGAACCTGCGGAC
Organism: Giraffa tippelskirchi; assembly: GCF_054371585.1. Taxonomy (NCBI): domain Eukaryota; kingdom Metazoa; phylum Chordata; class Mammalia; order Artiodactyla; family Giraffidae; genus Giraffa; species Giraffa tippelskirchi. Next base: position 9,836,972 of record NC_137278.1, on the reverse strand, counting down.
CTGAGACCCAGAGTAGGGGCCCACCTGTATCCATCCTCTTCTCTTAGCCAGGATCTACCCTCGAATCTTGGCTCCATCACCATCTGTGCAAGCAGAGTCATCGACTGTGTGCTCACGGGTTCCAACAACTCTCCCTCACTTCCCCTTGTGATCAGCCCCCCTCCCCTCTCCCTCTGGGTTCCAGGGGATGGTCTCTGGGTGCTAGTCCAGGATGTCCCACCCCCGTTGCACCGCTGGCCACAGCTCTCCCTTCTCTGGACTGTGCCTCTCTTGGCTCCATTGCTGCATCCTCCTTGCCTCCCCACCTGGCGCCAGGCTGTGCTGAACACCCGGCTCTGAGCTGGGTAGAGTCGAGGAGCTCTGCCCTGAGGAGCTGCCAGTCTTCCTCATCCTGTAGGGGAGGCAGAGGGCGCTGGTCCTGCTGGCATCTCATTCCCTCTAGCAGCTCGAACCACCAACTCTAGCCTGCCAGATTTCCAGCCCAGACCACTCACCTGAGCATCAGATTTCATCTCCAAGCGCCCCCTGGACATGACATCTCCCAGGCTCTTCGACTCCACAGGGTCAGCACTGAATCTCCCCCCTGCCCTTTGGCCTTTACTCTCAACTGAACAGTTTCCTTCTTCTGGCCGTCAGCATCACCCCTCCGCTGATGGGGTCAGACGGTGTGATTACTCCCTCTCCCACCCCCCAGCCCCATCCACTCAACTGAAATTCAGCCAGTCCTGTGTCTCAGCTGGCTCTCCAATCTTTCCTCTCCTCTCCACCTGCTCCCACTGCCCTGGCTCTGGCCTCTCCTCTCTGTCACTTGGCCTATTTCCCTAGACCCTTCACAGGTCTTCCTGTGTCTCCTCTCCCCCTAGCCTCATTCATCTTACATCCACCGTGAGATTAATCTGCCAACCACTCAGGTGTAACCTCAGACAGCTTCCGTGGCTCTCCACTGCCCACAGAATGTCAGGCTCCGTAACCTGACATTCAGTGCCCTTCCCACCCAACAGCTGGTCTTGATCTGTTATTCTAAACATAGTTCCTTCTGTGTGTACACACACACACACACACACACACACACACACATACACACACAAGCCTAGTTACCCATCTTCAGCTATGTCCTGTGAATATATATATATATATTATTTTTTTTAAGACAGAAGATGGTAGAAGAAAAGTACAGACAAAGTATATCTCTTGGAATGGGCTGTTTAACCTTTTTGAGCTTACTCATCTATAAAATGGGAAAACAGCAAAATTTTAAATAGCTTTTTAAATCATTCTTTAGTTTTTACTTTATATTGGGGTATAGTTGATTCACAATGTCATGTTAGTTTCAGGTATACAGGAAAGTAGTTCAGGTATATGTATATGTAAATCCATTCTTTTTCCTATATAGGTTATCACAGAATATTGAGTAGAGTTCCTTGGGCTATACAGTAAGTCCTTATATGATTATCTGTTTTTATATGTAGTCCTGTATATATGTTAATCCCAACCTCCTAATTTATTCCTCCCTGCCCACCTTTCTCCTTTGGTAACCAGAAATTTGTTTTCTAAGTCTGTGAGCCTGTTTCTGTTTGGTAAATAAGCTCATTTCATTAACAGTGGTTTTGTATAAGTTTCAACATCTCAGCTAAAATTCTAGAATGGAATAGAAAGGGAAGATCTGTGAGTACCTAAGAGGAGATGTGTAAACCCAGGAGGGTGGTGGGTTTGCTAGGAAAAGGCCACATTGGATTGGCCCATATTCTTGTCTGTAGGTTAGCTGGTCCAGCTGGTTAGAGAAGGGAGGCTCTGAGAGAAGAGATCTAGTTGCCTAAAAGGTGGTTGAAAAGGTGGTTGATGAGGTCTCTTGGGACATACTTGTAGAAGCGATGGGGAAACACGAGATGGACAAGAACCAGGTGAATGACTACCAAGATGGCAGGCTGTGTCCACACAGGGGAGCTCTTGGCGGCATACTTCAGGGCTTAGTGGTGGTCAGCGGTGGTCTCAGTCCCTTGTGCATGAAGGTAGAGGTGGCTTTGCTGGAGGAAGAGAGCTATGCTGGCTCCGGAACCAGGGCAAAGCCAGTCAAGATGCATGTGCCAGGGCCCCTGAGACGGCTTGTTTGGAAATAACTTACAGGAGAGAGTCCCAACCTACCCAGTGTGCGTAGAAGAGGGATGGTGGGGAAGGGAGGGTGATAATAGCACAGTGATCACTAAAGGGGCTTCTCTCTGGTATTAAGCCTCTTCCAAGCAGGCTCTATTATACTGGAAGAAAGTGGGGAGTCCAGCAGGTCAAAGGACCTAGCAAGGTCACCTGATCACAGGGCAGCAGGACCAGGACACCAATGCGGGACACACTGCTTTAGCACCAGCTGCTCTAAGCTGCTGCTTGTCAGAGCAGCAGCCTCGACAACCTGGAGCCTCAGGTTTTTCACGCTTTTTGCTACATGGGACAAATCATAGAGGAGGTGGAAGAGGAGAGGCAGCCCCTGATACCTCTCCAAGAAACCTCAGAGCAGGGTTTGAACACTGTGCACCAGGGTGGAGGGAATAGTCGAGACCTGTCTGCCCTGCTCAGCCCAGAGCAGGTCCCTGGCTCAGCCCCCGGAATGCCCAGGAGAACAGCCAGAGCTGGAGGGGACTGGCTGGCAGGCCCAGGAGGAATATTTGGAGCAGCTGAGAGTGGGTGCCTCTGATGATCAGAAAGTGGGGTGCGGAGGAGTGCTGTGAAGAGCTCCTAGTTGCTGACTCAAACCTCTGGGGAGCTGATCTGAGGCGGGCAAGAGGGTGGGGGCGGTGGGGGGCAGCAGAGGAAGGCTGATTTTTGAAGTAGGACCTTCTCAGAGTCAGAGTTCCCCAAGGGTGGTAGTGAGTCCCCTATCCCTGTAGGTGGCCAAGTTAAAGCTGGGTTATAACACTGGGGGAGATATTCTAGAGGGCATCAGGTATTAGAGGATGCTCTAGGTCAGGGGTCCCCAACCTCCGGGCTCTAAGGCCTGATGATCTGAGGTGGAGCTGGTGTAATAATAATAGAAATAAAGTGCACAGTAAATGTTATATGCTTGAATTATCCCGAAACCATCTCTCCAATGCCAGTTGGTGGAAAAGCTGTCTTCCATGAAACGGGACCCTGGTGCTGAAAAGCTTGGGGACTGCTGCTCTAGGCCATCAAGGGTTCTTTCCACCTTGAAATTTGTGATGTTTTTGCACGAACTGTCACCTGGAATACCTTGTCTTCTAATTCTACCTCGGTGCCCAAAGGAAACCCTGCTCATTGCAGGGAGTCTAGCCAAAGCTTCCGACCGAATCTCATTTTTCCCCCGATTCATTCATGGTAAACCCGACACCCCATAAAATGGAAGAGAATGAAATCATACGGAACTGTGTGAAACTGACAGGAGCCAGGACAACACGCTTTTGAAGCACCCATCAGGGCCAGCCACTGCCCCCCCAGGGCACAGGTGTTGACTGGTTTCATCTTTCCTCAGCCGCCATTGGCATGGGGATGTTGGTTCCACATTCCAGATGGTTGCACTGAGCACCCGTGAGTGAACCGACCTGCCCTAACTGGGATTTGAACCCCAGCAGGCTGGCTCTGGAGTCCCTACTCTGAGTCACTCCTGGGGCTGCCAGGACGGTGCCGTGAGAACCCTGAGCAGAGGCAGCATATATCAGGCACTCGGTGCAGCCAGCCTTTCGTACCACGGTCTGTCTGTCTACCACTGTCCCCGTTCCTCCCCCTTGCTGTCTCCGCCCTTCCCAGCCCTGTTCTCTCCATTTCTCAGTCTCTCTGGCTTTGTCTGTCTTTTCTCCTCTCTCCCTGCCCATCTCCATGTCCTCCCCTGCCTTGGCTCTCGGTCTGTGTCCCTGTCCTTGTCCGTCATTCTGTCCTTCTCTCGGTGAATCCCGGCCCCCTTCCTGCCAGCCCCTCCACACGGCCCCCTCGGCCTTGTGCTTCTGCTTCTCCTGTCTGCCTGGCGCCTCTCCCCACGTGTCCTTTGTCTTTATGGCCCGCCCGGGGTCTCTCTCCCTCTCTCCTTCCATTTATGAGCCTGTGTGTTAGTGGACAGGGCAGTGGGCTGGAGGCCACTCACTAGTGACCCGTCTCTGCGATCACCTCATTATTTATCACCAGGGACGCCAGTGTTTCCATAAATTACCCCGACCCGGAGCCGCCTGCGCCGGAATCAATAGTCGCCTCTCGCCTAATACCCAATTATTAATAACCACGGGGGAAGGGTGGCCAGACGTGGCACCCTGGGCCCTTGCCTGGCAGAAGGGAGGGAGTCCTGGGAGAGAACTGGCATCCTCGCCTGGGCGGGGCAAGAGATGGGGTCTGGCAAAGGAACTGGGGTATCCACATTCCCTCCAGGACCAGAGAATCAGATGTGGTTTCTCCCTGAGGTCAGAGGGGAGAGGCAGCTCTCTGGCTCCAGGCACCTCTAGTCTGAGGATGGAGACCCACTGAAGCTTGAAGTCTGTTCCTTTGGGACCCACCTGGGACCTAGAGATGAGGTGTAGCGTCCCAGGGAGGGGAGCTGTGGCAGGACCCCAGCCTGCCCAGCTGCAGGCGGGTCGGGTTTGGTTGCGTGGGGGTAATGGGGTGAGGAGGTGACCTGGGCCCTGCTGGTGCACCTGGAAGGCAGCAGTGCTCACCGCTATACCAATGCACACACGCCTGGTGCACCTGGACGGATGTCTGAGCCTCCGGGAGCTGGTGTTTGGTGGAAGAGACACCAGAGAGAAAGCTGAAAGGGTGGGGGTAGGGGTGGGCAGGGTACTTCAAGGGGGTGCCCAACTGGTGGGGTCTGAGGTGGGGGGCTGAGGAGTCAGAATCAGCAGCTGTCCATGCAGGTAACAGGGGGAGGGTCAGGGGCCAGAGGAGGGGGGTTCTCTGGGAAGCTCCTGACCTTGGTGTATCCTGGTACCTAGACATACACAGGTGTGCATGCATGCATGTCTCAACTATTTTCTCTCTGCATTGTGCCCAGAGGCCCAGGGAAACACACACACATATTCACACACACCCCTCAGATTAATCAACGCCATTACAAAACAAAGACAGACACACTGAGAAGTATGTGGAGGCAGAAAGCGACCACACGCAGTCAGACACACACCCTGTTAGGCACCATAACACACACACACGCAGGGACACCGGTACCGAGCCAGAGACACAAAGACACCCAATGAACATGGGTGCTGGCAGGCACACAGACACACCTACATACAGAAATACTAATACAGGTTTGTACCTAGGTACCCAGGTCCCCCAGACTTCCCCTCCCACACAGGCACTCACACATGTTGAGACAAACATACACTCGCAGCCCATCTTGTGCAGCCCCTCTTTGGGCAATGCGACCTCTAAGGGCATCTTGCAGGAGCCAGGCTGAGGCTCCTGCAGCATTGGCGCCCAGTTGGTGCCAACACTGCCACCATGTGGCTACAGGGGCACAGTGCACAGGCCACAAGGCTGGAATGCTGGCCAGTGGGGATGAAACTAGGGAGCTCCGACGTCTCGCCCCCAAACCTGGGTCTCTTTGTCTAGATGAGCTTGACTGCCATTCTGGCCACTTCCCAGTGAGACCAGACACAGTTCTGGAGAACTGGGGTCAGATTGGGTGGCAGCTGGAGCCAGCTACTATGAGCTAGTGCTGTCCACCCAGTAGGGCCTGGGCTGCCTCCCTTGGCCTGTGTTTCTGTGACCTGTTACCAGTGCCAAGTGGTGGGCAGGCAGCCCCAATGTTAGTGTAGGCTGGGTACCAAGTTACTTAAACTCTGCAGAGAGACCACACTCAATCCCAACCTGCAACTTCATTATTCATTCATTTATCAAAATGTCTTGAGATTATTCTGTGCCCAAGAATGGTGGTGGGATGATACAGTGGTGAGCCCTGTATTAGTCGTGAGCATTTCCTAGGTGCTAGGGAGCTTGACACTGAAGGGACCACACAATAAATGTTTATCAGTTTGAATAGGAAATTGTCATTAGTATCAGTCCAAAGTGGACAACTATGGGCAATTTCCTATGATCCACCCTAACGATGATAAGTGTATGTGTTACAAAGTAGGATAGATGAGGACTGTTACAAAAGGCTTCCTTGAGAAGATGAATCTGAGCTGAACTTGGAAGGATGAGTAGATATTAAGTAGCTAAAGACAGTGGAAGAGCTGTGCAAAGGCCCCGAGGCAGGAGGGAGTTTGTATTTTGTGAAAACCAAGCACTTAGAGCCAAGAACTAAGAGGTAAGGGGTGTGAGTGAAGCTGGAGGGGTCTAGAGAAGCAGACTTTTCATGCAGGACCCCAGGTTGCCATGGTTAGGACTTTGGACTTTTTCCCAGGGCCCTGGGGAGACACTCCCTGAAGAAGTTCATAAGCAGAAGAATGTAACAATTAGCTCATTGTAGAAGGATTGGGTGGGATCTTGGTCCAGTCATTCTCCAAATCCAAGCTTTGTCCTCTGCAAAGTGGGGCTGTAATTTCTATTTTGCAAAAAGGATGCAATAAGAAAATGTGTATAAAGCACGTAAGTGCTTGGCACATAATGACTAGTCAGCAAATAGCAGCTGTGAGTGCTTATCTTCTTAGAAATTCAAAGGACCCCCATTTCCACCTCCATAGCAGTTTCGCATGGTCTATGCCTTTTGGGGCCAAGTTCACTGATGGATCCCAGAGCCCGCTGAGGCATAGTTGTTCTCATTCTGGTTCTCGGAGGCCCTGGAGCTCTTAGGCATCCTCCCCCCTACCCCACCTTAAGCTCTAGATCTCCCCAGGGGAGGACTCCCTTGGGAGAGCATTGGCCAGGAGGGGCCGTGTCTAGGTTTTCCATCCTCCGAAGACACTGTTCAGAGTCAGGGCAGAGACCCAGCCACACAGGCCTGCCAAGAAGGTAACATTAGCTCCCCTGTACCGATCGGGACACTGAGACTCCAGGAGATGAAGTCACACACTTAGTAGCCATGCTGGGATTTGAAACCCCCAAAATTATGCTCTTTATTTTTTTAAATCTCAAGTGTAGCAAGTTCAATTAATCACATATCAGTTCCAGTCAAGATATTCATGTGAGGTCTGTCTCCTACATGACTTGTTATTACTAGGAAACTGATATATGTTGACTGTTCCTAGGTCCCCATTGTGGCAGAACCCTGTGCTGGGGGACCCACAGGTGGTTCAGGGACAGTCCCTGTCCTTGGGGAGCGCATGGCTGGTGGCAGCGAAGTCTCGGGCAAAGAGCTTCAACTCTCCTGCCCAGAAGTGCTGACTGGAAGAATTTATCTTAGAGGAAAATAAGAACAAGGATCTATAAATGTGTTTGTATCAGAATGATAATAAAAATTCATGCCCTTCAGTGAGGAATGAATGTATTATCATACAGAAATTTAATGGAATACTATGCAGCCATTTAAACTGATGATGTTGGTATCATTTTATTGATGAGGAAAGATGGCTCAAGCTTTGTTGTTCAGATTTTTAAAAAGTAGACCATAAAACAGTATTCATAGATTTCCATTTTTCAAAAAACAGATATATGTTTATATAATATTTTCTTGAATCTAAGATGTACATATTTTTCACACTTCAACAGTATGAAATCAGTGTGTGATAACAATGACCATAAATGTTTAATGCAGTAATTCTTTTTTCCCTAAAAGGTATGCAATTAAATCAGTGATACACCCTACGGTATTGTCCTAGAAGCAAGAAAAATACACACACGAAACATATTCACACACACATATATACACACATATGAAAATTTCAGAAAGATATAAATGAGACTACTAAGTCATTAACTCTAGGTGATTCTCACTTTCTTTTTAAACCTTTCTGTACTGTCTGAATTTTATAAACTGAGCACAACTTATTTTTATAATCAGGGGAAAAAAAACACTATTTCTGTATTAGAAAACATAACAGAGGCACAGTTCAAAAAAGACAAAGCTTCTCAGACACAGCAGACCAGGATAATCAGTAGGAAGAGCCCCCAGGGTGAGCTGCAGGAACTTAAAGGAGAAAGAGGGGAAGGCAGAGAAGCTCTGGCAGCGGTCATAAGGAGCTGAGCCTCCTGAGACAGAAAGGATTGGGGTAGACGGACCACAGGTTTGGGTGCAGCAGGCCAATGAGGAGACTGCCTAAGAGGAGGCCTGGAGCTCCTGGGGCTGGAGGAAGGGAGTGTGTGTTACTTGAGGCCACAGAGATGACAATAGTGGTGGTAGGGGTCATAGCTGGAATAATAACACAGCTATGCTTTATTGAGGGGTTATTCTGTATGAGGTTCTAAGTATTTCATGTGTATTGACTTATAGGCCGAATTGTTAAAATGAGGTCACTAGGGTGGGCCCTAATCTAGTATGACTGGTATCCTTAGAAGAAGAGATTAGGGCACAGATGTGCAGAGGAAGACCACCATCTCCAAGCCAAGGAGAGAGGTCTCAGAAGGAACCAACCCTACTGACACCTTGATCTCAGATTTCCAGCCTCCAGAACTGGGGGGCAGAATCAATTTCTCTTAAGTCACCCAGTCCATGGCATTTTATTCTGGCAGCCCTAGCCAACCAATACGTTCATCTACCCCACCACAACCCTACAGGGGTAGGTGTTTCCCATTATCTTTTGCTGTGTAACAAGCCGCCCTAAAACTTAATGGCTTAGAAGAACAATGATCATTTATTTTGCTCTAGGACTTGGCAGGGTCAGCCCATCTCAGCTCCGAAAGGTATCAGCCAGGGCAGATGGCTTAAAGGATGGCTGGCCAGTTAGTGCTGTCAACCAGAACACCTGCAGTGACCTCTCCAGGTGGCCACCTGGCTTCCTCACACCATGGCAGCCAGATTCCAAGAGTGAGCATCCCAAGAGAATGAGACAGAAGGACCTGGTGTTTTTATGATCTAGTCCTGGGAGTCATGTAAGATCACTTTTATCATATCTGTCAAGGTAGTCATAAAAGTTTACCCAAGTTCAAGGAGAGAGAACACCATCCCCACTAGTCCCTGAAAAGAGTCAATAGTTCTCATAAAAAGAGGTCGTTGGATAGAATGTGTGTTGTGGCTTATATCTTAGGAAAATGCAGCCTGCTCCCTTGTAGCTCAACTGGTAAAGAATCCGCCTGCAATGTGGGAGACCTGGGTTCAATCCCTGGGTTGGGAAGATCCCCTGGAGAAGGAAACAGCTACCCACTCCAGTATTCTAGCCTAGAGAATTCCACAGAGTCCATGGGGTCGCAAAGAGTCGGACACAACTGAGCGACTTTCATTTCATAGCAGGTACTGTTATTGTTCCCATTTTACAACTGCGGAAACACAAGTAGAAAAAGAATTTAAGTGACAGGCTGAGATCAAGCTTGTGAATGGTGACACTGGGTAGGTTTGTGCTGGATCATGAAAAGCTTTGAATGCCAAGTTTAAGGTTTAGGTTTGAACTAGGTGGGCAATGGGAAGCCACTGAGGGTTTTGAAGCAGAGGGGGTGACATCATTAGATCTGTGTTAAGGAGAATCCCTCTGGCTGCAGAATAGAAAGAGGAAGGGAGGAGGAGAGTTTGAAGGCTGTGAGGAGGCGGGGGCCATAGTCCTGCTGAGCAGGGATGCAGCCCAATCCAGGGTAGCACTTAGGGGATGGAGGGAAGGGCCTGGCCGCTGCTCTGCTGCCCGAGGGCCTCTGAGTGGTGAACAGTGCCCGTCCCACCCTTCCATGGACCAGGTGACCCCTTGGTTTTTCCACTGCCTCACAAGATACCTTGCAGTTGGCTCTGCCAGCCTCTCCGGAGAGGCTGGGGCCCTGCCAGGCCCCTCTCACTGGCTGTCGCCACATGCTGATTTGATCTCACTGTCCCTGTGTATGTGTGTGTGCTAAGTCACTTCAGTTGTGTCCAACTCTTCACAACCCTATGGACTGTACCCTGCCAGGCTCCTCTGCCCATAAGATTCTCCAGGCAAGAATATTGGAGTTAGTTGCCATTTCCTTCTCCAGAAGGTCTTCCCAACCCAGGGAAGGGATCTGCATCTCTTATGTCTCCTGCATTGGCAGGCGTGTTCTTTACCTGGGAAGCCCTTAGTGTTGCTCAATGAACAAATGAATGAATGAATGAATAGGAGACAAGCCATAAAGAAAATCTCAGTAACCCGAGTTTTAAAAAAGGGAAGGAGGGTATACCCTAAATATAAAACTGCACAGAATCGCAGATTTGGGGTTTCTAATCAGAAACCCTGGCAGCAATTGAGGAGCCGGGAGGAGTTTGAGAGGCCTCCAGAAGTGAGTGGACTCAGTTTAGTTCAGTTCAGTTGCTCAGTCGTGTCCAACTCTTTGCAACCCCATGGATTGCAGCACACCAGACCTCCCTGTCCATCACCAACTCCCAGAGTTTACTCAAACTCAAGTCCATTGAGTCAGTGATGCCATCCAACCATCTCATCCTCCGTCATCCCCTTCTCCTCCTGCTTTCAAGCTTTCCCAGCATCAGGGTCTTTTCAAATGAGTCAGTTCTTTGCATCAGGTGGCCAGCATATTGGAGTTTCAGCTTCAGCATCAGACCTTCCAATGAATATTCAGGACTGATTTCCTTTAGGATGGACTGGTTGGATCTCCTTGCTGTCCAAGGGACTTTCAAGAGTCTTCTCAACACCACAGCTCAAAAGCATCAATTCTTCAACCCTCAGCTTTGTTTATGGTCCAACTCTCACATGCATACATGACTACTGGAAAAACCATAGCCTTTAGACGGAACTTTGTTGGCAAAGTAATATCTCTGCTTTTTAATATGCTGTCTAGGTTGGTCATAACTTTTCTTCCAAGGTGCAAGCATCTTTTAATGTCATGGCTGCAGTCACCATCTGCAGGGTGGAATAGGAATCAAAAAAAAGTCCAGCTGGGATTGAATTCTGATTGGATACAGTGAAGTGAAGTCGCTCAGTTGTGTCCAACTCTTTGCGACCCCATAGACTGTAGCCTGTTTAGAGAACCCTGGCCTTCCTGCCTGTTACCCTCTCACTACCATGCTTGTCTATCCATGGGATTTTGCAGACAAGAGTACTGGAGTTGGTTGCCATTTCCTTTTCCAGATGATCTTCCTGAGCCAGGGATCGAACCTGGGTCTTCCACATTGTAGGCAGATGCCTTACCATCTGAGCCACCAGGGAAGTAGGTGTCAATAATTGCGGATTCTCCATCAATGAACCAATCAGCTGGTCCACAAGGGATGCGGCAAAAACAGGAGCTTCAAAGTTTGAATCCCTCCCTGCTCCACAACTGACTCCGGCCAGATTTAGGGAAACTTGTTTCCATCCACAGACTCAGTTTTCTCAGTTGCAGAGTAGGAGTGAGAGCAGCACCTCTTGATCAGTTTTGCTTCACCAGCTCAGCTGTGAGAAAAGCACCAGCAGAGGGTCCAGCTGGAACTGGGGCTCGGGAAGTGAGTACCCATCACCTGGTGACTTCTGACCTGGGAGCTGCACCCGCAGAGTGACATGTGTCTGGAGTGATTGTCTGCTCACACTTCTCTCCTGCCACCCCACTCCTAAGGGCAGGGCCTGTGTCCTAGGGCTCAGCCAGAGCTGGGCAGGAGGAGGGCTGGGGAGAGGCCCGGGGAGTTAGCTGCTGTGAGCTGTCAAGTTTCCTTATTGGACTTTTCCACAAAAGGAAGGCAGGGTTATGCATGGGCAGAAAGGCAGCTCTGTCTTATGCAGACCCTTCTGGTTGCCAGTCGGGATGCCCGGGGGCCACAGAGCCCACATGGGAGAGCCACCTGGACCCATGGGATTCAGGTCAGGGGTGAATGAGGGACTTCCAGCAGCCAGCAACCAGAGAAAGGAGGCAGGGAGGGCATATCTGAGTTGGCAGAAAGCCTGCGATGTGCCGGGAACCACCACACAGCCTCCTTCCAAGGAGGCTGCCATTTCACTGTCTCTATTTTACAGATGGGCAAATGGAGACCCAAACACAATGCACCTAGTCCATGCCTTGAACCTAGGCGTGTGTGATTCCCAAACTGTGCTCTTTATCCTACATGTGCTGCCTCTGGAGAGACATGGAGGAGGAGGCATCAACAAGTCAGACCCCAGCTGGGGCATCTTGGGGTCAGAGGAAGGCAGGGTGCCCTCTCCTAGGTCCCTGTGCCCAGGCACTTCTGCTTGGGCTCCTCCTAAGCTGGTTTCCATAAGTTTCCCCTGAACCTCCAAGAATATTCCTTTTGGATTCACGGCTCCAGCCAGCCTAGACTGGGGGGTGGAGGTGGGGGAAGCAAAGCGAAAGTAGATTTGTCTTCTGTGTGCTCAAGACTGGGACAGCTAAGTATCACTGGTCCAGCCAGCTGTGGCCGTGGGAAGCAGGAAACCCGGAGGATGGGACAAATGGAGAGACCTCAGCAGAGCAAACACAAGTGAGGAAGGACCATGGGACAGGCTGGCGGCTCCTGGATACCCCATCTTCTCCCCAACATCAGATTTACCTTTGGATTCCAGGGCCCCCACCTGGAGGCCCAGCACTGCCTGCAATGATGTTCTAGTGTTCCCAGGGCTCTTGGGCAGGACTTGGCGTTTCAAGCTGAAGGCATCCCCATCTTCAGATTCTTGTGATCTTCACCCACCTGGTATCCCTGCTGGTCACCCCATGTCCCCTCAGCTGTCTTGATCAGGGCAGGAAGCTCATCTGGTGCCAGGAGCGGGCACAAGAATTTGCCCATGCTGCCTTAAGGCCATCAGCAGCCCCACAGGGCCCCAGTCTTGCCCAAACTCTCTCCAGCTGGCTCAGCTCAAGGCCAAGCTCTTACAGCCCTTTGGACACTGGTTTGAACAGCTCCCCGTGCAGCCAGCTGGCCTATGGCCAGTCCAGGTCCTAAAATATGTCCCCTTAACTCCCCCAGCCCACTGTGTCCAAACACCCGGTGCCCCTCCTGCTCCCAAAGCCAGCCCCCCCCCCATTTCTGTTGGATTTGACATTCGCCCTGTGGCCCAGACTCCCCAGACCCCCCCGGCAGCTCTGCCTGGGGACCCTGCCCGGGTTCCAGCTGGCTGGCAAGCCCAGCCAAGCATCACGGCTCCCGCGACATCCCTGAGTGACAGGAAACAACTCGCTCCTTCCAAGAGGCGAAGCTCTGACAAACACTCACTAGGAAATAATAAAGTGGCAAAATAATTCTGCATCGGACACACTTACCAGAGCAGAAAGCGTCTGTGGAGGAGACAACATCTTGTACCATCTATCTTCCTTAAATCCCCACGCTGTGACAAAGTGGAGGGCAAAATCATGATGAATGATCGGACACATTTAGCCAGTACCTGTGCTCTGTAACGAGTGCGCCCGGGAAAGGGGCCCTAATGAAGATCGGTGCCCCCGCCCCAAACCAGGCCTCGTCAGAAACAAGTCTTTATTATGAAATTGGCGCCTGGTTTTCATACCAGAAAGGATGGAGGCGCGAGGTGTGACATGAATTAACGCTGGTACCTGCAGGGTCAGCCTAGCCCTTGCTGGCGGTACAGAGACAAACGGGTTCGGCTCCTGCCACCACCCTGCGTCTGGTTGACAAGGCGCCAGTCGCCTTCCGATTGTGCGGGAACACGCCTGGGTTTTGTTCCTGCCCGGCCCGCCATCATTTATTCTGCTGCCTCATTTGAATATGATGAATACTGTAGTCCTTTATTTGTTCACAACAACCAAATAATTGTAGATCCATGGGCTTCGGGGCAATTAATCACATTTTTCCCTCCACCAATCCACTATAAACATGACATTGAACAATAAAGTACATTAACCTCTGCTTTGCACAAAACTTTGCTTATTTAAACACCGCAAGGTTATTTGTTTTCCTTCTTGCCAGGCCCCTGCCACCGGGGAAGGGTGGTGAGGAGAGAGGGCCCACGCCGTACCGGCCAAGCCATTCTGGCCCATTCTGGCCCCCAGCTCAGCCAGGAATGAGGCAGGGAGCAGATAGGTATGGCTGCAGGTGATGGAGTGAGCATCTCTGGGAGAGAGTTTGTGGCTGTGAGCTTGTGTGTATCTGCATTGGTGTGCCAGATGTGACTGTGGGTGAATGTGTGTGAATGTGTCTGCATTCCATGTGTATTTGTATACATGTATGTGTTTATCTAAGTCTGTCAGCATAGAGCTTCTGAGGACAAGGCCTCTGTGTGTGTGTTCATGTGTAGATGTGTTGTGTGTATATATATATATATGCATATATGTGTGTGCTCAATTGTTCAGTCGAGTCTGACTCTTTGTTACCCATGGACTGTATGTAGCCCACCAGGCTCCTCTGTCCATGGGATTCTCCAGGCAAGAATACTGGAGTGGGTTGCCATTTCCCCCTCCAGGGGATCTTCCTGACCCAGGGATCGAACCCTCATCTCTTGCGTCTCCTGCATTGGCAAGCACATTCTTTACCACTGCACCACCTGGGAAGACACGGATGTGTGTGTGTATAAGTGTGTGTGCAGATGTGTGGCCTTTTAAAAAATGGTTGCACATTATTTCTCATTTCTCCCATCGAGAGAGGGGTTCTGTATTCTCCCCCCACGAATCTGGGTGGACTTATGAGTGCTTTGACTAAATAGGAGGACAGAAGTGACGCTTTGTGATTTCCAAGGCGAGGTCATAAAAGGTCACACCGTGTTCACCTTGAACACTCACTCTTGGAGTCCTGAGCTGCCATTTAAGAACCCCAACTACTGCCAGGCCATCATGCTAGAGAGGCCACAGGGACAGGCTGTGAGACTTCAGAGAGAGAGAGAGAGATGCCCGATGAGCACTCAGCCGTTCAGGTGTCAGAGATGTGAGCAAAGATGCTTCTGGCCGTGGGATTCTTCCCAGCTAAGGCCCTGGTCATAGTGGAGCAGAAACAAGCTGTTCCTTGAGAGCCTACTAAAATGGTTATTGCTTCATGCCACCAAGTTCAGGGTAGTCTTGCTGTGCAACCATAGATAACCAGAATAGTATGTATGTGTCACATGCACATATGTACTGAATGTGAACATATGTCCCAGTGTGTCTCAGAATAGACGTTCCTAGGGCAGAGCCTGAAAGTCTAAGCATGTGTGTAGGCGGTGTGTTCATGTGGGCATGTGTATAGGTGCAAATGTCATATATGAGCGTGTAGGTGAGTGAGGTGAGTGTGTATAAGTAAGTCTGTGTGAATGCCTGCTTGTATATTTGGATGCACTGTGGACTCAAATGGGTCTGGCATTTTTGTTAATCTATGGATCAATATTTTTGTCCTTAAGAGCCTGAGTGGGTATCTACCTGTAGATGCACATTGTTGGAGGGACATCGCTGGAGAAGCCAGCCCCCCTGCCAAAGGGCTTGTCATGGGTGGGTGGGATGGAGGTGGGTTTCATAGGCAGGGATGTGCTCAAGAAGCTCATGGAAGCAAGACCCCAGGGCAGGGAGAACCCATTCATGCAGTACCTCAAGGAGAAGGAGATGCCGAAAGTGGTGGGCCTCCCAGGGATGTGGGCTGAGCATCAGCTGTACCAGGTTGTGCCCATGTGTCAAAACAGGGGATTGGTCAATTGATTGGGATGAGATGAAATATGAGATTGCCTTCAAAAATGGCATCTTCAAGAAAATTCTCCCCCAATAACAATAAATGTAAAAGGCAGTTCTTCATAAAGGAAAGAGAAGCCATCAGATGCATAGCCGCTCTGCTCAGTCACCCAATATCTTGGTTACAGGATCTGTACTCTCTTCTTTCCCACCAAGAGAGGAGCTACCGCTTCTCTTTGAGGCAGCCTCTTTCCCCCTCAGATGAATCTCATTCCACCTGTCAGTCACTGTGGTCCTGATTGCAGCTGTCATGTCAAGGGTGGTATTGCTGGAGTAGATTATTAAAGCCTCAGGTTCGTGGGGTGTGGCCATTGATTTGGTGAACTTCTTTTCTACTCCAATCCGAAAAGAGGATCTGAAACAGAACAGCCAACATAGTTATTTATGGTTTTGCCCCAGAATAATATTAAGTCTCCCATCCTCTGTCATCGAATAGTCCAAGGAGTTCCGGCTCTCTGGATTGCACAAAACATCACATTGGTCTGTTACATCAATGACATCATGCTGATACAGACAAGCAGAAAGTGGCTTGCTCACTGGAGGTTTTGGGAGGATGCATGCATGCCATAGGTTGTGCATGTATTTATAATTTATGTAAGTAGTATCATATCATATTACTGTTCTCTTATTTTTCCAATTGGCACTGTTTTTTAGGATCCATCTGTGTTGTCATCTGTACATTTGCTCCTTTGCCTCTTAATAATAGTGAGGGCCAACCTAGATCTCTATTCTTTCCCTCCAAAAACCTGCAGCAAACATCCTTGTAGATTTCCCATTGTGCCCATGTGTTAGACTTTCTTTGTGTGTGTGGCTTAATTTGCATAAGTAGTTTGGGATCTCTCTCCAGAAAGGCTTTACCAATTTACACTCCCATCGGCCATGTGTGAGGGATCCTATCTTCCTCCTTTCTGCCATTAATTGGTATTACTCAGCTTTGTAGCTTTTGCCAGTCTAAAGGTGTAAAGTGCTATCTTGTTTTAATTTGCATTTCTTTGACTACTAATGAGTTTGAACATCGCTTCATGTGCTTATTAGCTTTTGGGGTTTCCTTTTCTGTAAATTGCCTGTCATATCATTTGCCCATTCTTCTATTGGAGTTGATGTCCTCTTGTTGCTTTACAGAGTTCCTTGTAGATTCTAGATGTTAATCCCTTGTCAGTTTCAGACTCTGAAAAAAATCTCAGTCCTTTTGTCTGACTCTTAATTGGTCCACGTTATTTTTTTTATTGAACGCAACCTCTTAATTTTGACATAATCAAATTTAGCAAATTTGTGCGGTATATGGTTTGCACTTTTAAAATTTTGTAAAATAAGCTTCCTTGCCTTTTCATAGGCCCAAAGGCATCCTTCCACTTTTGTTTCTATTAACCCTATGATTTTTAACTTTCACACTGAGATCTTTGGTTCACCTAGAGGCTGCTTAGCATGTGAGGCTGAACAGGGACCTAGTTATGATTTTCTCAGTAGATTGAGCTGGTTTCCACTACTCTGTGTGCAAAACAGTCCATCCTTTTCCCATTGGTGTGCAGTGTCTCCTCTTTTGGCCCTGTTAAGTTCCTGTATACACAGAGGTGAGTCTTTGAGGTCTCCATTTATTTCTGTTGATTTATTTATCTATTCTTGTGCCAACACTACAGGTTTTTTTTTTTTTTAATTACAATGACTTTATAATAGATCTTATTCCCTGGGGGCTCAGATGGTGAAGGATCTGCCTGCACTGCAGGAGACCCAGGTTTGATCCCTGGGTCAGGAAGACCCCCGGAGAAGGGAATACCCACTTTAGTCTTCTTGCCTGGGGAATTCCATGGACAGAGGAGCCTGGTGGGCTACAGTCCATGGGGTTACAAAGAGTCGAACATGACTGAATGACTAACACTTTCACTTTACTATTTGGTAGGAAGGTGTACCCCCTAATTCTTCCCCCTGCCTTTTTTTAAGTTGACTTAGTTCTTCATGTACCTTCTGTTACTGCATGTAATTTTTGGAGTAGATTTACCAAGTTTTTAAAGCAAATATACACACATACATATATTAATATATACATGGGGCTTCCCAGATGGTGCTAGTGGTAAAGAATCCACCTGCCAATGCAGGAGACGTGGGTTTGCTCCCTGGGTCCGGAAGATCCCCTGAAGCAGGAGGTGGCAACCCACTTCAGTATTTTTGCCTGGAAAATTCCATGGACAGAGGAGCCTGGTGGGTTACTGTCCATGCAGCTGCAAAGAGTCAGACATGGCTAATCACATATATATATACGTAATTGTAATTATGATCGGGATTGTGGTGAATTTATGAATTAATCTGGGGAAAGCTGACTTGATTATAATGTTGAGTCATCCTATCCAGGTGGTCAATTATTCAAGTTTTAAAGTTCAAGTCACAAAGTTCTTATAGGTTCTTAGATTAATTCTCAGATACTAAATAATTTTTGTTGCAACTGTGATGTATTTTATTTTTAATTACATCTACTTACATTTATGATTTCATTACATATTACATTTATTATGTTTTTTGGTCTTTCATTTTTTATATTACCTTCACTAGTCGGCAATTGCTCATGTAGAAAATTCTGGGGTTTTTATTTTGGCTAGGTAAATCTTGGGTCTGAGTAATCTTAACTGAGCTTTCATAATAGTTCTAATAACTGGTATGTTAATGATTGGTACCTTAGATGGGTAATCATATCTATCAACAATGACAGTCTTATGGTTTCCCTTTCAAACCTCACAATCTTACTACCTTATAGTATTATTTAGAATTCCCATTATGAATACTGTGTCAAATGATCTCAGTTATTAGGGACATCCTAATAACTAGTACGTAAAGATGTGTACTATAAAAAAAAAAAAGATGTGTACTATATTATGTATATTACTTGTTTGGGGATATATAAACTTTATCAAATTAAGTAGATTTTTTTCTGCTCTCAGTTTAAAAAAAAATTATCTGTTTTTTCGCTGCTGGGTCTTGATTGATATGTACGGGCTTTCTCTAGTTTTGGTGAGCAGAGACTCCTCTCTAGTTGTGGTGATTGGGCTTCTCATTGTGGTGGCTTCTCTTGTGAAGTGCATATTCTGGGGCAAGAAGTCTTAGTTGCCCCAAGGCATGCGGAATCTTCCCGGACCAGGGATTGAACACATGTCCTCTGCTTTGTTAGACACATTCTTTACTGGACTACCAGGGAAGTCTTCTACTACAAGTTTTATAGGAGCTGTTTTTCGAATCATAAAAGATGAAATGCCTTAAGTAAGTTATCAAATGCCTTTTCTGTATTATTGTATTATTTGAGATTATCATATATTGCTTTTCTCGCTCTATTAATGTTGAATTAAATGGTAACTTTTTCTGACGCTGAATTATCCTTGTATTCCTTGAGTATGATTATTACTTTTAATACATTGCTGGATTCAGCTAGCAAGTAATTTGTTTTGGACTTTTGATCTGCTTATAAGTGAAATAGGCCTGTGATTTTTCTTTTTGCTTTGTTCCTATCTTTTTTGGGAGTAGCATTATATTACCCAAAAAAATCAGCTCGGCCAAGTTCTCTATTTTTCTGTCTTCTGGAGTAACTTGAATAAAATAGAAGATAGTTTCTTAGAGGTTTAGGAAAAGTCTTATGTGCGTGCATTTAAAATCATCTGGACCTAAGTTTTTTGTTGGATGGAAGAGTAGAAAGAGAAGATATCTGACTACCCGTTCAATTTGCTTAATGTTTATTTGTTCAAGTTTAATATATCTCTTTCAGTTTGCTTCCTTTTGCACAAATTTTGACATTTTATGTTTTCCTATAGCTAAGTAGTTTTCCTATATACCTAAGTATTTGTTAGCATCTAGCTCTTCATAATACTCTTTTATTATTACTAACTTCTCTCTATTTTAATTATTTTTTTCTAGAACAGTTTGGTTTTGTTAGTCCTCTTTATTTTTTCTTAACTATTTCATTGATTAGTATCTCTACTGTTTTTTCCTTTTTTGATTTGTGCTGGTTTGTTCTTATTCATTTTCTTATTTCTAGATAATTAAATATATTTATTTGCTGCCATAAATTTTCCACTATCTATTGTACTTAGCTGTGTCCATGGTTTTGACAAGCCCTGCTTCCATTATCATTTACTTCTGAGCACATCTTCAATCCTTTCAGGACTGTGTTATAGTGGGTCAAGTTCAGGGGCCCTGGAGCCTGTCTACCTGGGTTTGAATCCCTCCTGCACTTCACTGGCTGTTTGACCTTGAGAAGATCACTTAACCTCTCAGTGCCTCACTTTTTAAAAATTTAAAAAATTAATTAATTTTTGGTTGCTCTGGATCTTTGTTGCTGTGCACAGGCTCTCTGTAGTTGTGGCGAGTCAGGGGCTACTCTTTGGTGCAGTGGGCAGGCTTCTCATTGAGGTGGCTTCTCTGTTGTATTGCAGAGGCTCTAGGTGCATGGGCTTCAGTCCTTGTGGTTCACAGGCTTTAAAGCTCAGGCTCAGTAGTTGGGGTGCATGGGCTTAGTTGCTCCATCGCATGTGGAATCTTCCCAGACCAGGGATCAAACCTGTGTCCCCCGCATTGGCAGACGAGTTCTTATCCACTGTACCACCAGGGAAGCCCCATGCTTCACTTTTTTCATTTCTATAATGGTAATATTTACATGAGTACTAACTCATGTAAAGGCCACCATAGAACATGCCTGCATATAGCAAGTGGACATTTTAGCCTTCCTTTAATTGTTCCAGTGAGATAGTAATCCTAGACAGAGGACACTTTCCTAATTCCTCTGAGAAAGACAGAAAAGAGAAACTGTGGACCTGGAGGTGTCCAGGAGATGTTGATCTTCCAGAGGCGCAGTCCTTGTGGCTGTCGTATTCTCCCCCAAAGCCTTTTTTGTTGGGTGTATGCAGGAAGGCAGGCTTCCCTGGTGGCTCAGTGGTAAAGAATCCACCTGCCAATGCAGGAAATGCAGGTTCAATCCCTGGGTCGTGAGGTCCCCTGGAGAAGCAAATGGAAACCCATTCCAGTATACTTGCCTGGGAAATCTCATGGACAGAGGAGCCTGGCAGGCTACAGTCCATGAGGTTGCAAAAATGTTGGACACATCTTAGTGACTAAACAACAAGCAGGAAGAAGACAGTTTGCTCCCAGGGTGTAAGATTGCAAAGTAGATGAAATGGAACAACAAATGAACAGGAATGTCAAGGATACTGACAAGAAAAGGTTCAAGAGGTGATTCATGAAAGATTCAGTTCAGTAGCTCAGTCGTGTCCAACTCTTTGCGACCCCATGAACCGCAGCACGCCAGGCCTCCCTGTCCATCACCAACTCCTGGAGTTTACCCAAACTCATGTCCATTGAGTCGGTGATGCCATCTAACCATCTCATACTCTGTCATCCCCTTCTTCTCCTGCCTTCAATCTTTCCTAACATCAGGGTCTTTTCAAATGAGTCAGCTCTTTGCATCATGTGGCCAAAATATTGGAGTTTCAGCTTCAACATCAGTCCTTCCAATGAACACCCAGGACTGATTTCCTTTAAGATGGACTGGTTGGATCTCCTTGCAGTCCAAGGGACTCTCAAGAGTCTTCTCCAACACCACAGTTCAAAAGCATCAGTTCTTCGGCACTCAGCTTTCTTTATAGTCCAACTCTCACATCCATACATGACTACTGGAAAAACCATAGCCTTGACTAGACGGACATTTGTTGATGAAGTCATGAAAGATAGAGCAAACTAAATGTGGGGCTTGAGGGAGAAGAGACAAGAATGATCCCAGATTTCTACAGCTGAGCAGACAGGAGTGCTGACCCCTGAGAAGGGAGACTAGGATGAGTGCAGAACTGGGGTTTTGCTTGGGACATGTGATGCTCGGGATTGGGTTGGCCAGGGCCTGGGGTATGGGTGTGGAGCAGGAGAGAAAGAGATGAGAGAGGAGAAAAGTGGAAAGGCCGACACAACCTGTCTTATTATGAATATTACCATAAGTGCCAAGAGAGTGATGGGAAGGGAAAGGGGTGGTGTTAAGAAGAAAGTAGGCATGGTTAATTCTGTGTTTTAGGAATATGTTGACTCCAATATTGAGAATGGGGTGTTGCAGAGAGAACAGAGGAGGGAGATAAGGTGGATGGTGTACCAGACACTGGGCATCACCCAGAGATGGTTTCACGTGCTTGTATAACCTGTGCGATCACACAGGTTCCTGCACTGCAAAAGGGACCACGTTTGGCTTAATGCTCTGCTTTTGCTATCATAAGATTCTTAATGATTTTGTCTTTGAATCTATGTTTTGTAAGTCAAGTCTGATAGGACTTGAGCCTGTGCATGAGTGGAGGCTTGCCCAGTATGTCTGTCTGCCACTGCTCCTCATGATGTCCATGAGCATAGAATCTTAGTAGACCCACAATCCATGGGGTCTTGCACATTCATATCTATTTGATTGGTATTCTTTATATTTGAAGGAGAATTTGCCCTAATCTAAAATCTTTGGCCGTTTCCCCCCCTTAAATATCTTTAAAATGTTGATCCATTTTTAAAACATAAAATGCTACTGTCTAGAATCTTGATGCCATCTAGATTTTCTTTTCCTTAAAAGTAACTTTGGGGACTTTCCCGGTGGTCCAGTGGTTAAGAATCCGCCTTGTGATGCAGGGGACATGGGTTCAAGCACTGGTCAGGAAACTAAGATCCCATGTGCCATGACTGAGCTCACAGGATGTGAGTACTGAGCCTGTGAGCTACAACTAGAGTCCAAGCGCTGCAAGGAAAGATCCCGAACAAGGCAGTGAAGATCCCATGCCTCAACTAAGACCTGATGGAACCTAATAAATAAATAAAATTCATTTGTTGGCCAAAGGAAACCATTCAAGGGCTTGAAAAAGTAACTTGGACTTTTAACTTGAATACCTAAAAGATTTTTACTGTAAGGAACAACAGTTTCACTAAACTAAGTGTTGGTATCGACCATTCTAGATTAATTCTCTTAGGACCGAGTATGCCCTTTCAATATTTAGATTCAATCTTTTATATTTTGGAAATATTTTAATTCAGTTTTAAATACTTATTCTGCTTCTGTTTTACTTTCAGGGCCTTCAATTATGCATTTGTTGGATCTCATTTGCCTTTTGCATTTGTCACTTTCTCTCAAATCCTTTTTATCTCTTTTATTTCTGTTTTATTTTCTTCACTTCTATTTTGTATCCTTTACTACCCTTGTGTTCCTTCTAATTTAACTTCATCTGATTTCCTCCCCCCTCTCTTTATTTTCTGATTTTCTCAGATCATTTAAAACCCTCCGGCTGTCCAGCCATCTCGTTTCTGAGTGCTTCTATTTCTCATATGTGCTGTTCTCTTAAAGCTTCTCACGTTTTCTTAATTGCTTTCAACTCATTTAGCTTAGTGTCCACATATGTTCTCTTTGTCTGCCAGACCAGTAGTCAGTTTATTTCCATTTCTATTTTTTCCCTTGCAAAAATCTTTCTGTAGAGTTGTATTTTTCTTCTGTTTCTTAAATTTAAAAGGTGGGTTTTTTCCTAGGTTTTTAATAGAAGGTTGCTATGGAAGTGGCAGAAATGGGCCAGGTGGCTTTCTCTACAATTTTTGTTGTTACTGGTAAAAACTCAAATGGTAGTTTCTCTCTGTAACTTTTTTTTTTATTCTCAGAAGTGAAGTGAAGTGAAAGTTGCTCAGTCGTGTCTGACTCTTTGCAACTCCGTGGACTATACAGTCCATGGAATTCTCCAAGCCAGAATACTGGAGTGAGTAGCCTTTCCCTTCTCCAGGGTATTGTCCCAACCCAGGTCTCCTGCATTGCAGGTGGATTCTTTACCAGCTGAGCCACCAGGGAAGCCCAAGAATACTGCAGTGGGTAGCCTCTCCCTTTTCCAGCAAATCTGCCTGATCCAGGAACCGAACCAGAGTCTCCTGCACCGCAGGCGGATTCTTTACCAACTAAGCTATCAGGTAAGCCCTTGATTCTCAGAAGTTAGCCTGAATTTTTTCCTGGGTTTCTTATTGTCCTATGGGCCTTGTTCTCTAATCTTTAGACTCTCACTGTCAAATGTGGTAACCGCTCTTGAAATGAGTCTAAGTCCAATTTAAGATGTAAAATACAGCTTAGTATGAAAAAAAGACTTATTATGAAAAAAACAAAATAACACATTAATAATTGTTGTATTGATTACATCTTAAAACAATATTTTGAGAATATTGGATTAAATAAAATACATGATTAAAATTAATTTCATTTACTTTTGAATATGGCTACTAGAATATATAGGCTTCCCTGTTGGCTCAGTTGGTAAAGAATCTGCCTACAATGCAGGAGACACAGGTTCAATCTCTGGTTTGGGACGATTCCCTGGAGAAGGAAATGGCAACCTACTCCACTATTCTTGCCTGGGAAATCATATGGACAGAAGAGACTGGTAGGCTGCAGTCCATGGGGTCACCAGAGTCAGACACGACTTAGCAACTACACCACCACCCCTAGAATATATAAAATCACAAAAGTGGCTTGCGTTGGTGGCTCATGTCATATTCCTATTAGACAGAACTGCTTTAGACTTCACATTTTGCTGTTGCAATACCGCAGAATTTCCTTCATCCCGACTACTTCCTTCCTATTTCTTGAACCTTTGCTCTTACTTCCTTTTACTGTTCTTTCCTTGTTCAATTCATTTTTGGTTTCTAGCAATTTTCTTTCAGGCTTTAACACCTGAGAATGTGTCTTTTCTGGATATTTACTAAATCCTTGAGCACTTAGACCCATCACAGAATTCACCTTTCTGTATCACCTTTTCTGTCCTCACCTATAGCTTGTGTTTTGGGAGGACACATCCCAGTTTATTCAGTGACTCTCAGATTGCCTTGCTCAGAGGATGGCATATTCATCCACTCAGGATGGAGTAGTCTCCTTTGGGGTATGCAAATATTTTAGAGATCTTTGGGGTTCTGTGCCATCTGTGGTCCACTTTTAGTCCCTGGTGCTCCTGATCCCCAGCTCTCATGTACTGCCTATTACTCTCAGTGGTTGGGCCGCATCTGCTCATACACTGGAGTTCATGGACAATCTTTAGCACCTAGCTTGTTCACCCCTCCCTCTCTCCCTCCCTCCCGTCCTTCCTTCCTTTGTGCCATGCTGTGTGGCATACAGGATCTTAGTTCCCTAACCGGGGATCAAACCTGTGCCCCTTGCATTGGGAGCATGAAATCTTAACCTCTAGGCTTCCAGGGAAGTCCCTATCACCTAGTTTTATTGAAGAGATTGAGTACAGATTTTTTTCCCTTTTGCTGCTGTGTTGATTTTCAGGGAACGTTTTAGGGATAATTGAAAGACCACTGATGCCACAGTCTCAGGATGACTAGACTTCTCTCATTTTTTTTATATATACTTATTTAATCTATCTGGGATTAATTTTGATGAACAGTGTGAATTGGGGAATCTAACTTTATTTTTTCCTTTTTAAAAAGAGCAATTCCTCTTTTTTGTATTATAAAAGTTATATGTATATATTGAAGAAAACCTACGGTATGGAAGAGCAAAAGAGAAGAAAACTAATTATAATCCTTCCACTCAGAGAGAACAATTGTAACATTTTGATCTATAGGCTTCCAGGCATTTTTAAGTTGGCTGACCTTGAGCAAATTACTTAACATCTTTGAGATTCAGTACCATAATCTATGAAACTGGGGAAATAACATATTTCACTGAAACTAGTATGCCATCAATTGTAAGAATTACCTTTTTTGCCACTAAGAAAGAAAGGAAAAAAAACACTGCCAATTAAACTATGACACACAAGCAGTTAATTTTAGGTATGTTGATATATAAAAATTTAATCTTAGCATCACTTGAAAATGGTAATAATGACCTTACAGGACTGTTATAGAGATAAGATGATATAATGTGTATAAAGCATGATAAATGGTAACTACTATCATTCCATTATATTAATATACTGAAAGTTTATTTATCTAGCTTCCTATTGTTGAACTTCTATGTTGTATCTATTATAAACATTAATGATTCATTAATAGATAAGTGCAAATGATGATAAAATATTAAATCTTAATGCTAGCCAAGAAATTCAAATCAAAACAACAATACTACTTAGCACTTTTCAAATTAATAGGATTCTTTCCCACTGAAGAAAAATTAGGAGAACCTCAATATCTGGAGAAGGAAATGGCAACCCACTCCAGTACTCTTGCCTGGAAAATCCCATGGATGGAGGAGCCTGGTGGGCTGCAGTCCATGGGGTCACTAGGAGTCGGACACGACTGAGCGACTTCACTTTCACTTTTCACTTTCATGCATTGGAGAAGGAAATGGCAACCCACTCCTGTACTCTTGCCTGGAGAATCCCAGGGACGCGGGAGCCTGGTGGGCGGCTGTCTCTGGGGTCGCACAGAGTCGGACACGACTGAAGCGACTTAGCAGCAGCAGCAGCAATATCTGACAATACAATGTAACTAAATAAATTGTGATTCAGTGGTATTCTTAACCATAAAATAAAGGTGATTTAGAAAGGTGAGCAATTAATAATGTCAAATGCTACGATTCATAATGAAAGCACAATTGTGTATATCCATGTGCTTATACATAATTGTTCAACAGGAGAGAGAAGAAGAGACAAAGACCGACACATTAGTAGCCAGAGGCTTTAATTCACTTCTCTAAGTTCATGACATTTACATTAAAGAGTAATAATATAAAACACCGAGAAACATAATTAATGAGGTAGGTCTAAAATATAATTACACCGACTTATCCTTAAAAACCATGATTGCACATTCCTTTCAAGTGGTCCTATTAGTTTACAAAATTGACAATGTATTAATTCAAAAAGAAAACAAAGGTAGGAATAGCGAGACAACATTCTCTGATCACAATGCAACATAACCAAAAATTAATAAGATGCAAAAAATATTTTTCTGCCTATAAAATTTAGAATTTTCAAACAAGTCTTGAGTTAAGAAGAAATCAAATTCCAAATTTCAAGGTGTTTAGAAAATGTGTATATGCCCAGTCATGCCCTACTCTCTGCAACTCCATGGACTGCAGCCTGCCAGGCTCCTTCCTTTGTCCATGGAATTTTCCAGGCAAGAATACTGGAGGGGTTGCATTTCCTACTCCAAGGAATCTTCCCAACTCAGGGATCGGAATGGTGTCTCTTGTGTCTCCTGCATTGGCAGGTGAATTCTTTACCACTGTACCAGCTAGGAAGCCCATGTAGAAAATAGTGACAGTGAAAATCCTAAATGTCAGACCTGTAAGATAGAGATAGGACTGTGATAAAAACAAAGGAAAATTCATGGTCTAAAAAAATCAGAAGGAAGGAATCTTAAAGAGAAAAAAAAAAAAAACCCAATGAATTAGAAAAGAAAAAATTTAACACTGCTAAATCCAGGTGCTAGTTCTTTAGGGCAAAAACAAGAATATATCAATGGTTTGGCAACCTAATAAAAAATGACAAAGTAAAATGTACAAAATAATCATGCCAAGTGGAAAATAAGTACAAATAAATAATTATAAGCATTGTAAGCATTCAATATGCCAGCAACTTTGGAAAACTCAGCAGTGGCCACAGGACTGGAAAAGGTCAGTTTTCATTCTGATCCCAAAGAAAGGCAATGCCAAAGAATATTCAAAGTACCGCACAAGTGCACTCATCTCACACGCTAGCAAAGTAATGCTCAAAATTCTCCAAGTCGGCTTCAACAATACGTGAACCGTGAACTTCCAGATGTTCAAGCTGGATTTAGAAAAGGCAGAGGAACCAGAGATCAAATTGCCAACATCCACTAGATCATCAAGAAAGCAAGTGAGTTCCAGAAAAACATCTATTTCTGCTTTATTGACTATGCCAGAGCCTTTGACTGTGTGGATCACAATAAACTGTGGAAAATTCTGAAAGAGATGGAAATACCAGACCACCTGTCCTGCCTCTTGAGAAATCTGTATACAGGTCAGGAAGCAACAGTTAGAACTGAATATGGAGCAACAGACTGGTTCCAAACAGGAAAAGGAGTACATCAAGGCTGTGTATTGTCACCCTGCTTATTTAACTTATATGCAGAGTACATCATGAGAAACGCTGGGCTGGATGAAGCACAAGCTGGAATCAAGATTGCCAGGAGAAATATCAATAACCTCAGATATGCAGATGACACCACCCTTATGGCAGAAAGTGAAGAAGAACTAAAGAGCCTCTGATGAAAGTGAAAGAGGAGAGTCAAAAAGTTGGCTTAAAGCTCAACATTCAGAAAACTAAGATCATGGCATCTGGTCCCATCACATCATGGCAAATAGATGGGGAAACAGTGGAAACAGTGTCAGACTTTATATTTTTGGGCTCCAAAGTCACTGCAGATGGTGACTGCAGCCATGAAATTAAAAGACGCTTACTCCTTGGAAGGCAAGTTATGACCAACCTAGACAGCATATTAAAAAGCAGAGACATTACTTTGCCAACAAAGGTCTGTCTAGTCAAGGCTGTGGTTTTTCCAGTAGTCAGGTATGGATGTGAGAATTGAACTATAAAGAAATCTGAGCATCGAAGAATTGAAGCTTTTGAACTGTGGTGTTGGAGAAGACTTTTGAGAGTCCCTTGGACTGCAAGGAGATCCAACCAGTCCATCCTAAAGGAGATTAGTCCTGAA
The DNA here is from genome assembly GCF_054371585.1 of Giraffa tippelskirchi. NCBI lineage: Eukaryota > Metazoa > Chordata > Mammalia > Artiodactyla > Giraffidae > Giraffa > Giraffa tippelskirchi. The sequence continues at coordinate 9,808,817 of NC_137278.1, read as the reverse complement.
TATTCATTGGAAGGACTGATGTTGAAGCTGATTCAATACTCTGGCCACCTGATGCAAGAACTGACTCATTTGAAAAGACCCTGATGCTGGGAAAGATTGAGGGCAGGAGGAGAAGGGGATGACAGAGGATGAGATGGTTGGATGGCATCACTGACTCAATGGACATGAGTTTGGGTAAACTCCAGGAGTTGGTGATGGACAGGGAGGCCTGGCGTGCTGCAGTCCATGGGGTCGCAAAAAGTCGGACACAATTGAGTGACTGAACTGAACTGAAGAGACACTTTGCTCTACTTTGTGCAGAAGCATTTGACAACGAGAAGAAATTGATACTTCTATTAGGAAAAAATAATTTGTCAAAATTGACCCCAGAAGAGAAAGAAATAATAAACAAATTGCCATAGAGGAAAGAGAAAATGGTGTTAAGTATTTACTCACTCTTTTGAAAAATAACTCATCCTGAACTGTTTTACAGGGGAATTTTACCAGTGTTTTAAGGGACAGATAATTCTAATGATACTTAAACTGTTCCACTGCCTAAAAGAAAAAAAATTTTAATGTTCAATTTGATTTTGTGAAGCAAACATACACAAATGTACATCCTCATCGCATCTACATACATCTCTGAATATTGGTATAAAGGTCCAAATTAAAATTGTAGCAAACAAAATACAGCAGTGCTTCAAAACAAAACTAATACACTATAACCATATGTTTACTATACTCATATATGAATGGTTCAATATTGTAAAATCTAATAGAATTACTTAAAATTTATTCAAATCAATATTTAAAAATTATTACCTATTTTGTAATAAAGTACATATAGTAGCATGTTAATGGAGGAATGTAGGTGGTAGATATATGCTTGTTCACAATGTAAGATTCTTTCATCTTTGGTATTTGTTTGAAAAATTTCATAATAAAACGGGAAAATATCTATTAATATTATTCATCATATTAATAGGTCTAAGGAGAAAAATCATAAAACCATCTCCATGAACATTGAAAGGCATTTGACAAAATTCAATATCTGTTCTTAATTTTTAAAACATTTAATGAAATAGGAAGAGATAATTATTTCTTTAACATATCAAGTAGACTCATTTCACCTCATAAGCCAGCATTACACTTGGTGGGAAAAACACTAACAGCATTCCCATTAAAGTCAGGATAAAACAAAAGTGTTCAATATCATATTGGATTATTATTTAGCATTGTTCTGTAAGAAGTAATCAATGTAATTAAGGAAAGACATTAAGAGGTATGAAAATAAGAAAGTGGGACATTATCTTTATTTGCAGATGATATGATAAGATTATATGATTGTATAGCTGTAAAACCCAAGAGACTAAACTGAAAAACTATTATAAAAATAACATAGTTTAATAATGTAGTTACGTACAAAATTAAGAGTCAAGAATGTGTGTCTATATATTCTTGGTACTTAAAATAGTATTTTGTCATAATGAGAAATATGTGATATTTATATAAATAAAACTTTGAAATACTAAAGAGCACACATGATGACTTTAAAAATGGAAAGTTTTTGAACAGAACACTCAAAACATAGGTGTCAGTTCTTTTAAAATTAATTTACAATATGATGAGATCCCAACAGTATTATTTAATGAAACCAACTGATTTTAAAGTTCAGATAAAAAGAAACCAAAATAGGAAACCAATTTTTAACTGTCAAGAAATTAGAAGGAAAGAGGGCACCAGATAATAAAATATTTGACCTACATTAAGTACAGCAATGCAGTGACAGTACTTGCATGTATAAACGGATCAGTGGTACAGACTAAAAGTTCAGAATTAGACCCAGAGATGCACAGTGGTTTAGTATACAACAGAGGTGGCATTCCAGTCCGTATGAAAAAGATCTTTCAGTAATCAGCTCTGAAGTAACTGTATAGTCATCTGGGAAAAAAAAAGTCAGATCCCTAGTTTGTACTTTACACCAAATAAATTTCAGGTGAGATTTAAACTTGGAAATTGAAACAGTAAGTTGCAAAAGAAAGTTTTTTATAATCTTGGAATAGCAAAGGCCTTAGTGAGTATGACAAAAACCCAGAAACCATAAGATTGATAAATTCAACTATCTTTTAAAGAATCTGTAAGGCAAAAAAACCACCAGAAGCCAAATCTGAAGAAATTGCAGACTGAGGGGAATTATATGCAACTTGTATCACAAAGAGCTCGGTTCTGTAACAAACAAAACAATCCTAAAAAATGGAAAAAATAAGAACAACAATCCCAGAGGGGAAAATGTGCAAAGCCTCGGAAGTGCACATTCTCAGTGGGTGTTAACAGGCCTTCAGGGGCCAAAAATGGATTCTTGGGAGGTAAAATATCTTAGATATTACAATGGTTTGTGACCCTCCAAAGCTCACCTCTAAGGAATAAACCTTATTCCTTAAGACAGTTTTTAAATTAATACAATTAATTAAATTTTTCTCTGTATGGAGTTGATAATGAAAAATTGTTAAGAAATATGAATTTAAGCAAATAGTTGACAGAAAGGAAATATAGATGGTTGTTGTGTTTTTAGTCTCTCATTCATGTCTGACCCTTTGCAACTTCATGGACTATAGTCCACCAGGCTCCTCTGTCCATGAGATCTCCCAGGCAAGAATATTGGAGTGGGTTGCCATTTTCTTCTCCAGGGGATCCTCTTGACACAGGGATCGAACCTGTGTCTCCTGAGTCTCCTGCACTGGCAGGCAGCTTCTTTACCTCTGAACCACCTGGGAAAAATACTCTCACACAAAAACTTTATGTAAGTATTTGAAGCAGCATTATTAATCATAGCCAAATGGTTGAAACAGCCTCAATGTCCATCAATAGATGAATAAATAAAGAAAATGTGATATATTCATGCAGTGAAATATTAGACATGCAAAAGGAAGTGCTGATACATGCTACAGCACATATGAACCTTGACAACATCATGTTAAGGCAAAGAAGTTGGGAAAGAAACTGGTCACAACAGACCACATATTATATGATTTTATTTATATGAACTATCCGACTCTGAGACCCCATGCACTGTAGCCCACCAGGCTCCTCTCCTTCATGGGATTTCCCAATTAAGAATACTACTTCCTCCTCCAGGGGTCTTCCCCACCCATAACAAATACCATTTTATCACCATCAGAGTTTTGGAGTTCCATCTATCTTTTTTACCTCCTTCCCCCAAGGACATCATTTTCCTTAATAATGGCATTATTCCCATATGTTTACAACACAAGTATATATCTACAGGTAACACACACAATTCTTTGGGATATTTTAAGTTTACATGAATAGTAGCATATTGTCCATATCTTCTTTTTAAATTCTTTTTTAGATTTTACATTTAGGTCTATGATTTGTTGTGCATTAATCTTGTATACAGTGCAAGGTATGATCAGTTGTTTGTGTTTTGCACAGAGGTATTCATGGTTTCTAGTACCATCTGTTACTCTGCACTGTACTGTGAGAGATCTTAGTTCTCTGACCAGAGATCAAACCCAGGCCCTCTGTGTTGGAAGGCAAAGTCTTAACCACTGGACCTCTGGGGAAGTCCTTGTCCATATCTTTTTAAGCCTTTTTCTGAGATTTACTCATGTTGATGTATGTAACTTTCGTTTATTCATTTTACCTGCTCTGCTGCTAGTATTTCATTGTATGAATAGTCTTCCATTTCCCTTCTAAGGTACAGTTGTTTCCATTTTTAAACTAAGACATGTAGTGCATGATAAACATTCTTATCCACGTGTTCTTAGTATGCAGGAAAACATTTGTCTTGGGTAGCTACATGAAAATGAAATTGCTGAGTTGCAAGGCAACTTTAACTCGACTAGGTCCAGCATTATCAAGCTTACAGGCCCGCCAGCAATAGGAGTGCTTATTTCCTTACATCCTCTCTATCACCTGGTATCATATGATTTTTGAGTTTTGCTGCGTGATGGCTGTGAGATGTATCTCACTGTTGCTTCAGTTGCATTTTCCTGGTTACCTGTGAGGTTGCAGAGCTTTTTACATACTTATTTACTTTTGGGTTTCCTCTTGGAATTGCCTGTTCCTAGCCTTTGTCCATTTCCCCATTTTCCCCTCACTGATTTGTAAAGCTTCATTATATGTTTATGGACACTAATATTTTGTTGCAGGTAGTTTCTCTCAGACTGTGGTTTGTCTTTCACTTTGTTTGTGATATCTTTTATAGTATACAAATATTTTCTGTATATACTAAAATGTATCCATGTTTGCCATTATGGTTCAGGTTTTTTTCTGTCTTATTTAGGAAATTCTTCCCACTCCAGTGTCATAAACAAATGTTCCTATATTTATTTCTTAAAGTTTCAAGATTTTGCAACTTATTATTAGTCTTTAATCCACTAAGAATTAATTTTTTATATGATGTGAGGAAGGGATCTAATTTTATAATTTCCTCATAGGGTTAACAAATCATTCCAGTGTTGCTCTTCATTTTCATTTTAGAAAATTGCAAAAATAAAAAACAATACAGAGAAAAAGATAGTAAACTTCGTGTCCTCATCAGTTAGCTTCAACAGTGATCTAATCATGGCCAATCTTATTTCATCCATACATTCAATCATTCTCTCTTCTAAATTATTTTGAAGCCAGACATCATGTAATTTCATCTCTAAATATTTAAGCATGAATCTTTAAAGCATCACTTTTTAACCCCAATAACATTACATCTAAAAAGACCCCATTAATTCTTCAACATCAATAAGCAAATTTCTACATGTTTTATCAGTTTTCTTTTTGCAATTGATTTGAGTCAGGATCCAAATAAAGTCCATATATTAAAGTTGGTTAAATGTTTCCTTACTCTCTTTTATTATATAAGTATCTCCCTCCTCCTTTTTTCCCCCTCGATACTTGTTTATTAAAGAAACTAGACTTGTTCTGTACAGATTTCCACATTCTGGGTTTCTCTCATCGCACCTTTGTGGTGTCATTTAGTGTCTTCCTCTGTCGCTGTGTTTCCTGTAAACAGTTACTCTAGAGTCGTGACCAGATTCAGGTTTGACATTTGGCAAGACTATATCACATAGGAGTTTTGTACTTTGATGAGCAGGTACATCAAGTCTAACTTCACATTTGCGGGGGGAAATGTTAACAACCACTGATGTGCCTAGATCCGTTATTTCATTAGGGTTTGAAAAATGGCAATATTTTGATTGCATCACTTCTTTATCATTTATTATAGCATTGTTTATGAAATAGTCCTTCCTTTGGCCAATCATTTGTGCCAGTTCCTTATATGTGTGGGTCAGTTTCTGTGTTCTTTTCTCTGTTCTTTTGACATGTTTGTCTGTCATGGCAGTAATGCCATGCGATTTAAATTACTCCAGCTTCTTGCCTGGAGAATCCCAGGGACAGGAGCCTGGTGGGCTGCCATCTATGGGGTCTCACAGAGTCGGACATGACATGACTTAGCAGCAGCAGCAGCAGCTTCATCGTAAGTCTTTATATCTGGGAAGAGAATACATCACTGAATACATCAGCTTACACAAACACAACAACAAAATAAGAGCTATTCTTGGCTCTTTATGATTCCACATATATTTTGGGACCAGCTTATCAAGTTCCATGAGAAACTCTCTTGTTTTGAATGGCACTACATCAAATCTATATACAAAGTTAGGGAGAATTTCTATCTTTATGTAACTGAGTTTTCACATCTACTAATATGACTTACCTATCCATTTACTTTGGCCTTTTATGTACTTCAATGAAGTTTTGTAATTTTCTCTTTAAAGGTCTTGTACATCTAATAGATTTTGTTATTGTGAATGATATCTTTAAAACTTACTTTTTCTGGCTTTTTGTTGCTTGTGTGTGGGATTGCAATCAGTTTCTGTATACAGAATTTGTATTTATCAGCTTGCATTTTTATCAAGCTCCCTTATTCTGATAGTTTGTTGGTAGATTTTCTTGGAATTTTTTCAAATGTAGGCAATGATTTATTTAATCTGAGAATAATGACTTATCTGTCATTTTCCACCCGTATGTCTTTTTTCTCTTATTTTAAAATAATTGTTATTTTCATCATGTTATAAATTTTAAAAAAAATTTTAAGATTTTTAAAAATATTTGTTTATTTTGGCTGTGCTGGGTCTTCGTTGCTGCATGGATTTTTCTCTAGTTTCAGCACGTGGGGGCTACTCTCTAGTTGTGGTGTGGGGACTTCTTATTGCAGTGGCTTCTGAGCACGTGGGCTCAGAAGTTGTGGCTCCCGGCTTTAGGGCACACGCTCAATAGTTGTGGCACACAGCCTTAGTTGCCTCATGGCATGCGGGATCTTCCCGGACCAGTGATCAAACCTGTGTCTCCTGCATTAGCAGTTGGATTCTTTGCCACTGAGCCAGCAGGGAAGCCCTTTTTTTCTTTTATTAATTGTATTTGTCTAGTATAGTATTGGATATAAGTGTTACCACTTTCTTTATGGGGGAGCTTTATTTTTGTCCAACTTTATTGAGCTATATTAATAATTGACATGTAACACAGTGTAAGTTTAAGGCATTCCATGTGATGACTTGAAGCATGTATAATATTGCAAAATGGTTATCACCGTAAGGTTAGTTAACACATCCTCACCTCATATAATCACCAGTTTGGGTTTTTGTGTGTGTGTGTGTGTTAGTGGTGACAAAGCATTTTAGATCTAGTCTCTTAGCAGTTTTCAAATATACGATAGAGCATTGTTAACTGCAGTCAATGTGTGGATGTCTGATCCCCAGATCTTATTCATCTTATAGTGAAAGTTTGTGCCCTTTGACAAGTAAGCACCCCTCATGAGACAATGTGAGTGAGCTTTCTCTAATATTACTCAGCCATTAAAAAAAATACATTTGAATCGGTTCTACTGAGATGGATGAAACTGGAGCCCATTATACAGAGTGAAGTAAACCAGAAAGAAAAACAACAATACAGTATACTAATGCATATATATGGAATTTGAAAGATGGTAACGATAACCCTATATGCGAGACAGAATAAGAGACACAGATGCATAGAACAATTTTATGGACTCTGAGGGAGAAGGTGAGGGTGGGACGTTCTGGGAGAATAGCATTGAAACATGTATATTATCATATGTGAAAGAGAACACCATTCCATGTTCGATGCATGAGACAAGGGCTCAGGGCCGGGGAAATGGGATGATCCAGAAGGATGGGATGGGGAGGGAGGTGGGTGGGGGGTCCAGGAAGGGGAACACATGTAAACCCATGGCTGATTCATGTCAATGTATGGCAAAAACTATTACAATATTGTAAAGTAATTAGCCCCTAACTAAAATAAATAAATTTATAAAAAAAAAAAAAAAGGGAAAAAAAAAAAAAAAGAAAGTTTGTGCCCTTTGACAAGTAAGCACCCCTCATGAGACAATGTGAGTGAGCTTTCTCTAGTTGCGGTGATCAGGGGCTCCTCTTCATTGCAGTGCACCGGCTTCTCACTGCAGTGGCTTCTCTCGCTGTGGAGCACAGATTCTAGGTGCTCGGGCTTTAGCAGTGGCGGTGTGCAGACTCAGTAGTTGTGGCTTACAGGCTTAGTTGCTTCTCGGTGCTTGGGATCTTCTCTGGCCAGAAATTGAACCTGTATCTCCTGCAATGGCAGGCAACTCTTAACCACTGGACCACTCGAGAAGTCCCCCTTTTCCTTCTTAATATTGTTTATTGGTGCTTTCTCTGTTTTTTCTTGATAAATAATGCTTGAAATTTGTATATTTTATTAAATTTTTCAAAGAACCAATTTAGGGTCTTTTTAATTTCATTACCAGAGTATATCATCTGCATGATATTAGAGTTTCTAAGACTAATCTGATCTAGTATTTGGCTATTTTTATCACTGTTCCACATACTGTGCTGTGCTAGGTTGCTTCAGCTGTGTCCAGTTCTTTGTGATCCTATGGACCGTAGCCCGCCAGACTGCCTTGTCCATGGGATTCTCCAGACAAGAATACTGGAATGGGGCAAGAATACTGTGTCATCCTCCAGGGGATCTTCCTGACCCAGGGATCAAACCCACATCTCTTATGTCTCTTGCATTGGAGTATATGCTTTGAAAATTGGCTATTCTCTAAAGTTGAGTGCAGGGTTCTAAACAGCTTTATAAGTTTGAGCTTGTTAAATGTGTTGTTCAAATCTTATTTATTACTAATTTTACTTTTCACGTGCTTGACATATAAATAAGAGCAAGTACGTTAAAATCTCCCTGTTTGGTTGTCGATGTGGCTACAATTTCAGTAGTGTTTTGCTTTATATATTTTTAGGTTGTTATAGATGCATGTCGGTTTAGGATTCTTGCATTTTAACTGTTTCTTATTATGCAACATGCTCTTTATCTCTATTAGTGCTTTTGCCTCAAAATCTATTTCTCCAGATCTTAATATAGCTGTGTGCATGTGTGTGCTCAATATGTCTGATCCTTTGCAACCCAATGGACTATAGCCCACCAGACTCGTCTGTCCATGGAACATTCCAGGCAAGAATACTGGAGTGGGTGGGTTTCCTCCTTCAGGGGATCTTCCCAATCCAGGGATCAAATCTGCATCTCCTGCATTGGCAGGTGGATTCTTGACCACTGTGCCACCTGGGCAGCCCTAATACAGCTACACCAGCTTTTAAATTGGCTTTCCCTTTGCCTCAGTGGTAAAGAATCTGCCAGCAATGCAGGAAATGTAGGAGACTCGGGTTTGATTGCTGGGTTGGGAAGATCCCTTGGAGGAGGAAATGGCATCCTGCTCCAACATTCTTGCCTGGGAGATCTCATGAACAGCAGCCTGGCAGGCTACAGTCTGTGAGATCCCTAAGAGTCGGACACGACTGAGCATGTACGCAGCTTTTAAATTATTTTCAATTAAATTTCTCTGACATAACTTTTTCTGTTTTTTATTTTAACCTTCTGAGATGCAGTCTTTTACTATATATAGCTGTCTGCTCTCCCCACCTCCCATCCTGCCCCAATCTAAGTATCTTTGTTTTTTAACTGGCAGAGTTAGTCCGTTTATATTTATTTTGAATACTAATATATATATTTCTACCATCTTATTTTGGGCTTTCTGTTTGCCATACTTTTTCTTTATTTTTCCCCCCTTTTTCTGCTTCCTATTTGATTGGTGAGATTTCTTTATTTCCTCCCCTTCTTTTTTGTCCTCAGTGGTTTGGAACACTATTTCTCTGCTTTCAGAAGGTATGCTCAAGTTTTTATGGTACATGCTTGAACAACCAAAGTCTGAAGTTAGTGAATACCTTTGTCTATGTTGTTGTTGCTCAGCTGCTAAGTCATGTCTGATTCTTTGCGACCCCATGGACTGCAGCACGCCTGACTTCCCTGTCCCTCACCATCTCCTGGAGTTTTCCCAAGTTCATGTCCAATCAGTGATGCCATCCAACCATTTCATCCTCTGTCACCCTCTTCTCCTTCTGTCTTCAATCTTTCCCAGCATCAGGGTTTTTTCCAATGAGTCAGGTGTTTGCATCAGATGGCCTAAGTATTGGAGCTTCAGTTTCAGCATCAGTCCTTCCAAAGGGTAGATTTCCTTTAAGATTGATTGGTTTGATCTCCTTGCTTTCCAAGGGATTCTCAAGAGTCTTCACCAGCACCACAGTTTGAAAACATCAATTCTTCGGCACTCTGCCTTCTATATTGTCCAGCTCTCACATCCATACATGACTACTGGAAAGAACATAGCTTTGACTATACGAACCTTTGTCAGCAAAGTGATGTCTTTGCTATTTAACACACTGTCTAGATTTGTCATAGCATTCCTGCCAAGAAGCAATCATCTTCTAATTTCATGGCTGCAGTCACCATCCACAGTGATTTTAGAGCCCAAGAAGAGGAAATCTGTCACTGCTTTCACCTTTTCCCCTTCTATTTGCCATGAGGTGATGGAGCCAGATGCTATGATCTTAGTTTTTGTTTTGTTTTTTTTTATAAATTTATTTATTTTAGTTGGGGGCTAATTACTTTACAATATTGTAATAGTTTTTGCCATACATTGACATGAATCAGCCACGGGTTTACATGTGTTCCCCTTCCTGGACCCCCCACCCACCTCCCTCCCCATCCCATCCCTCTGGGTCATCCCATTGCCCCGGCCCTGAGCCCTTGTCTCATGCATCGAACATGGAATGGTGTTCTGTTTCACATATGATAATATACATGTTTCAATGCTATTCCCAAGAAGAGGAAATATGTCACTGCTTTCACCTTTTCCCCTTCTATTTGCCATGAGGTGATGGAGCCAGATGCTATGATCTTAGTTTTTTTTTAATATTGAGCTTTAAGCTGGCTTTTTCACTCTCCTCCTTCACCCTCATCAAGAGGCTCTTTATTTCCTCTTTGCTTTCTGTCATTACAGTGGTATCATCCACGCATCTGAGGTTGTTGATATTTCCCCTGGCTAACTTTATTCCAACTTGTAACTCATTTAGCCCAGCATTTCTCATGATGTGCTCTGCATATAAGTTAAATAAACAGGGTGACGATAAACAGCCTTGTCATACTCCTATCTCAATTCTGAATCAGTCAGTTGTTCCATACAGGATTCTAACTGTTGTTTCTTGACCCAGAGACAGGTTTCTCAGGAGACAGGTAAGATGATCTGGTATTCCCATCTCTTTAAGAATCTTCCACAGGTTGTATGATCCACACAGTCAAAGGCTTTAGCATAGTCAATGAAACAGAGGTAGATGTTTTTCTGGAATTCCCTTGCTTTCTCTATGATCCAACAAACATTGGCAATTTGATCTCTGGTTCCTCTGCCTTTTCTAAACCCAGCTTGAACATCTGGAAGTTCTCAGTTCATGTAATGCTGAAGCCTTGCTGAAGGTGCTTGCATAACTCAATGAAGCCATGAGCCATGCCGTTCTGGGCCGCCCAAGATGGATGGGTCATAGTGGAGAGTTCTGACAGAATGTGATCCACTGGAGGAGGGAATGTCAAGCCACTCCAGTATACTAGCCATGAGAACCCCATGAACCCTTGTCTGTACCCTTTCTCATACTGTTCAGGGATCTGATAACCACTCACTCCTTCCTACATTGTCCATGTTTTTCTTATCTAGAGATTTAATTTCAGATTTTTTTTTTTCATTTTAGGTGAAAGCTAAAACAGATTTATTCAGTAATCTAAAGTAGCTTATATAATGCAACCAATTAATTTTATTGAAGTATAGTTGATTAATTCCACATTGTTTTAAATCTTCTCCAAATTAAAATTCTCTAGCATCTAGTGTCCTCACTCAGGGCTACTGAACTTTAGTTTGTACAGACCTGGCTTTTGGAAATCTACTTCTTACAACTTGACATTCATTTATGTGTATTTGTGTGTATGGGGAGTGATTGACTAGGTCTCTATTTTGAAATATTATAGAATATTTTATATAAGGTTTCTAGAAAGATTCTAGGTGATAGCAGAAAGGGATACCACATCATCTCAGTTTGCCGTACTGAATGGCACTTCAAATATTTTTGGCATTTATATATGTCAACTTTGAGAAAATACAGTTTGTCTGTGGATTTTTTTTTAACACATAGTGTATCATATTGGATATGTGAAACTGCATCTTTCTTCTTCTGTGAATTATAAGCATCTTTTCCATCAATTTCTATACATCAAACTGCTCCTTTTTAAACTATTGTGGTGTATTGCATAGTATGGACTTAATATAGTTTATTCAGCTACATTGTGTTTGATGGACCTTAGATTATTTCCAGGTTTTGCTTTTATAGGGGAAACTGGAAAGTCGACATGCATGCCCCCTTGGAGTACGTGCCAGTGTTTCTCCAGGGTAGAAGCAAAGGTGTGGAATTATCATGTTATAGGATACATTTTTTCTTCTGGTCCCGCCCAAATGCCCTTCAAAGTGGGAATGACATTTTATATACATTTTCAAATATACATTTTATACTCCTCTCATAACATGTGAATGTATTATCCTTGTCCTGCCAATACTTGTGATATTCTAACTTGAAAAAATCTGCTAAACTAATGAGTAAAATAGAGTATCTTTTTATTTTACTTTGCAGTTAGTTCCCTGATGACAAGTGAAATGACAGATCTTTTTAAATATGATTACTGACTGTTTGTATTTCCTTTTCTGTGAATTGCCTGTTCATATCCTTTGTCCAGTTTCTGATAGATCGCTCATTTTTTTTTCTTATTGACTTGTAAGAACTCTTTATTTATTCTTGGCCCTAATTCTTTGTCTCTTAAAGAGGTTGTCAATATTTTTAACACATTTGTCACTGTTCAGAAATTTTGTGGTGTCATCTGTCACACAGAACTATGGCTTACAATGTAGTCAATGTATTAAACTTTGCATTTATAGTCTTGTGCTTTATTTAAGAAGCAGCACATACCCCAAGTTGTTAACACATTCTCCTGTATTTTTTCTGACACAGTTGTTTTGTGTTTACCTTTTAGAACTTTAATCCATTGGAACTTTTTCCTTGTTAGTAGTGTAACACTGTGTGAAAGTCGCTCAGTCATGTCATACTCTTTGCTACCCCATGGACTGTACAGTCCATGGAGTTCTCCAGGCCAGAATACTGGAGTGGGTAGCCTTTCCCTTCTTCAGGGGATCTTCCCAACCCAGGGATTGAACCCAGGTCTCCCGCACTGCAGGCAGATTCTTTACCAGCTGAGCCACAAGGGAAGCCCTTGTGTAAGGTAAGGATCTAATTTTATTTTTTCAAAACGGGAGGCAGTTTTCCCAATATCATTTATTGAATAGCACATGGTTTCCTTATGCATTTGATATTGTATCTTATTAGATTAATAAGCCAATGGACAGACTATACTTGAATTTTCTGCTCAGTTCTATTATCTGTCTATTTGTCTTTTCCTACTCCAATGTCATGACATTTTAATTTCTATAATCTTACAAAGTCACGAATCTTGTAGGACATTATGTTTAACACTTATCTGGTCAATTCATATACATCTGCTCTTCCATATTAACTTTAGAATCAGCTTATACAATTCTGTGAAAATTGCATTGAGTTGCAATTGATATTACATTAACTTTTTTTAAAAGTTTTATTGGAGTATAGTTTATTTACAATGTTGTGTGAGTTTCAGGTATATAGCAAAGTGATTGTTATACATATAGTCATTCATTTTCGGATTCTTTTCTCCTATAGTTTATCATAGAATATTGAGTAGAGTTCCCTATGCTATACAGTAGGTCTTTGCTGGTTATCTATCTTATATACAGTAGTGTGTGTATGTTAATCCCAAACTCCTGATTTATCCCTCCCCTCTCCATTGTTTCCCCGTTGGTAACCATCAGTTTGTTTTCTATATCTGCAAGTCTATTTCTGTTTGGTAAATAAGTTCATTTGTATCACTTTTTAAAAGCAGATTCCACATATGAGTGATACCATATGATATTTGTCTTTCTCTGCCTGATGTACTTCACTTAATATGATAATCTCCAGGTTCATCTATGTTGCTGCAAATGGCATAGTTTCATTCATCTTTATGGCTGAGTAATATTCCATTGTATATATGTACTACATTTTCTTTATCCATTCTTCTAGATGGACTCTTTGGTTACCTCCATGTTTTGGCTATTATAGTGATGCAATGAAATTGGGGTGTGTGGGTCTTTTAGAAATATGGTTTCCTCTGGATATATGCCTAGGAGTGGGATTGCTGGATCGTATGGTAGCTCTATTTTTAGTTTTGCTTTCTTTTTACTTTCAACATGTACACTTTATTATATGATAAATATATCTCAATAAAAGATGTTTAGAAAATTTAATACAAAGAATTGCATACATAATGTAAAGGTGTAGATTATTTTGAAGTCTGCATATATTTTTAAAATTAATTTATTTATTTTAATTGGAGGCTAATTACTTTACAATATTGTGGTGGTTTTTGCCATATATGGACATGAGTCAGCCATGGGTGTACATGTGTCCCCCATCTCGAACCCATCCCACCTCCCATCCCATCCCTTTGGGTTGTTCCAGTACACCAGCTTTGAGTGCCTTGTTTTATGCATCATACTTGGACTGGTCATCTATTTCACAGATGATTATATACATGTTTTGATGCTATTATCTCAAATCATCCCATCCTCACCTTCTCCTACAGAGACCAAAAGTCTGTTCTTTATTTCTGTTGTCTTACATATAGGGTCATCATTACCATCTTTCTAAATTCCATATATATGCATTAATATACTGTTCAGTTCAGTTGCTCAGTCACGTCCAACCCTTTGTGACCCCATGGAATGCAGCACACCAGGCTTCCCTGTCCATCACCAATCCCGGAATTTACTCAAACTCATGTCCATTGAGTTAGTGATGCCATCCGACCATCTCATCCTCTGTCATCCCTTTCTACTCCCACCTTCAATCTTTCCCAGCATCAGGGTCTTTTCAAATGAGTCAGTTCTTTGCATCAGGTGGCCAACGTATTGGAGTTTCAGCTTCAGCATCAGTCCTTCCAATGAATATTCACTACTGATTTCCTTTAGGATGGACTGGTTGGATCTCCTTGCTGTCCAAGGGATTCTCAAGAGTCTTCTCCAACACCACAATTCAAAAGCATCAATTCTTCGGCACTCAGCTTTCTTAATAGTCCAACTCGCACATCCATACATGACTACTGGAAAAACCATAGCTTTGACTAGATGGACCTTTGTTGGCAAAGTAATGTCTCTGCTTTTTAAAATGTTGTCTAGGTTGGTCATAGCTTTTCTTCCAAGGTGCAAGCGTCTTTTAATTTCATAGCTGCAGTCACCATCTGCAGTGATTTTAGAGCCTCAAAAATTAAAGTCTGTCACTGTTTCCACTGTTTCCCCATCTATTTGCCATGAAGTGATGGGACCAGATGCCATGATTTTAGTTTTCTGAATGTTGAGTTTTAAGCCAATTTTTTCACTCTCCTCTTTCACTTTCATCCAGAATCTCTTCAGTTCCTCTTCGCTTTCTGCCATAATGGTGGTGTCATCTGAATATCTGAGGTTATTGATATTTCTCCCAGCAATATTGGTGTTTTTCTTTCTGACTTTTCACTCTTTATGATAGGCTCCAGTTTCATCCACCTTATTAGAACTGATTCAAATGTGTTCTTTTTAAAAGATGAGTAATGTGTTTATGTACCACAACTTTCTTACCCATTTGTCTGCCGATGGACATCTAGGTTGTTTCCATGTCCTAGCTATTGTAAACAGCGCTATGCTTTAGTTTTTAAAGGAACGTCCATATATTCTCCATAGTGGGTTACCAGTTTACACTCCCTTGAAGAGTACAGGAGGGTTCCCTTGTCTCTACACCCTTTCCAGCATTTATTGTTTGTAAGCTTTTTGACGATGACCGATCTGACTGATATGAGGTGATTCCTCACTGTATCACCTCAGAAAAATGATCATTTTTAAAATATACTAAGTGAAATGTGTTAAAATTGTTCTATATATATAGATTACGTATTTTTAATGTGTCTAGTAAATTACCCTATTAATGAAATTATCCATATCTTCCATATTTTTACTTCTTTTTGCCTAGTTGATTTGACAATGACAAAGTGATGCAATAATATTAAGGTATCCTATTAAGACTGTAGTTTTTCCAAATTTATCTTGGTATTTCTAATTGCTTTTGCTTTGTATATTGCTGTTTTAAAAATACCATTTATTAGATTTTTTAATAAAGAAAATGTTAAAGAATATCCCATAATCTCACCATCAACATAATACTTAACAACTCCCCAAACACACTAAAACACACACATACCCACATGGTGAAGAAATTCAAATTGTGCAGAAAGTCAGAAAACAAAAACTCAAATTTCCTGCTTCACTCTCCCTCCTCCCAGAGGTAACCAGTGCTAACAGTCTGGCAAATTTTTGCTGAGATCACCTTCTTTCCTTCCAGCCTTATCCCACAGATCCTTTTGTTTCTGGATTCCCAGTTATAAACTGAACATGGGCCCTCTGTGGTGGTCTGTCTTGGAACACCAGATCTCTTGTTGCCAATACCTCTTGCTCTGAAGCTGCTTAGGCCTAAGAGAGCTGCCTTCTAGAGCAGTGCTTCTTAGATATTTATGTGCACACAGATCCCTAGAGATACTGATAAAACAAAGTTCTGATTCAGTGGGTTTAGAGGAAGACCTGAGACTCTGCATTTGTAACAGGCTCCCAGGTAGCACACAGACTGTTGGTTCATGGGCCACACTTTGAGTAGCAAGACCCTGTCTTTAAACTTGGCTGCGCTTGGGAATCCCCTGTGAAGTTTTATAAAATGTGGATGCTGGGGTACCAGCCCCAGAAATCGTGATTTAATTGGTTGGGTTGTGGCCTATACACAGGGCAGTTTGAAAGCTCTCCAGGTAATCCCAACACTCAGAGAAGTGTGAGAACCACAGTTCTTGACAAGCTTTCTTCCTCTTCGGCACACTTCGCTTTTTCTGTAAAATTGCTCTCAGGAGTTGCCTGAGCTTAAGCTGCGATTGAAGCTTCTGTAACCTGTTCCCCTGGGGTCCCAGTGAGATCCAAGTTCTCTTCCATGTGCTTGCAAGGGACAGCCTTTGCTTTGGGCTGGTCCAGCCTCAAGGAGACTTCTTTCTTAATCTTTTTCTATAGTCATGGGATCTGTCCCTACAATTCCATGCCCCTGTGTGTTTGCTTTCTCCTTTCAGTAAGGTACTGTTTTTGTCCCATGGTATCTCCCAGATTGAAAGACACTGGTAGCAAAAAGTTGTAGCTGTGCTAAAAGTGTCCATTGAGCAAACACATATTGTCCAATTTTCATGTCCAGGTTGGACAATCCTACCAGTTGTGTTCCATCAACCAGCATCTAACCTAGGCCTGGCTCCATCTGTCATTATCCCACCTGCACCCCTGCTTCATGTATCTTTACGTCTGCAGTGCCTTCCCTTAGAAAACATGGTTCTCAGAGCCTTCCTGGTGGCTCAGTGATAAAGAATCCTCCTGCCAGTGCAGGAGATGCAGGTTCAATCCCTGGTCTGGAAAGATACCACATGCCGTGGAGCAACTAAGCCTGTGCACCACAACTTCTAAGCCTGTGCTGTGGAGCCTGGGAGCCAGAACTGCTGAAGCCTGAGTGCGCTAGAGCCTGTGCACTGCAACAAAAGAAGCCACTGCAATAAGAAGTCTGTGCGCCCCAACTAGAGTGTAGCCCCCACTTGCTACAACCAGAGAAAAGTCTGCCCAGCAACAAAGACCCAGCACAGACAAAAGTAAATAAATAAATCAAATGATTTAAAAACAAAAGCATGAGGTCCCTGGGTGGCAGACTCAGCATCACTCAGGAATTGGTTAGAAATTCAAAATCCTCAAGCACCACCCGAACCCTGAGTGTGGGACACGGAAACCAATGTTTTATCAAGCCCTGCGGGGGATTCTTACGCCTACTCAAGCTTGAGAGCCCTTGCCCAAGACCATCAGTCAGAGGTTGACGGATTTATTTGATCTGGGTTGGTGCTCAAGCGTCACTATGTTGAACAGTTTTCCCAGGTGATTCTAATGTGCAGCCAGGAGTGTGCACCACAGCCTTTGAGAGTTCTAATTCCTTAGATTTATCAGGCCATTCTCTCAGGGGCTAGGCAATAACTTGATCTCCAGCGACAGTGGTCCTATTACCTTGAGATTCACCTTGTGATACTTCTAGTGTTTTATGCCGATTAATTCCTCTTCCCTCTCCAATTTGCATGGATTCCCTGTAACTCCTTGGTTTAGCTGCTCCTAAGGGGAGAAGTCTCAGTGGCTCCAGTGATATACTACTGTGTGTGTGTGTGTCCATGTGCGTGTGTATGTGAATACGAGGCCATCTCCCAGTGATGTCCTGGGTATGATAACCTTAAGGAGATTCATTCTAGTCTCCCTCTGAGATCTTGCTTCTCTTTCTCTGGTAAATTTCTTCAATCACTGTTTCAGGTGTAGTAAGTCAGGACATGGGCCTTTCCCTAATGCTGTGTTTCCCTTTCCCTTTCATATCCATCTGTTCTGCCTTCAGGATCACATTTGCTATCTCATATCCATCTAGTCTTTGAAAGTGAAAGATGCTCAGTCGTGTCCGATTCTTTGTGACCCCATGGACTATACAGTCCATGGAATTCTCCAGGCCAGAATACTGGAGTGGGTAGCCATTCCCTTCTCCAGGGGATCTTCCCAACCCAGGGATCGAACCCAGGTCTTCCACACTGCAGGCAGATTCTTTACCAGCTGAACCAGCAGGGAAGCCCAAGAATACTGGAGTGGGTAGCCTATCCCTTCTCCAGCGGATCTTCCTGACCAAGGAATCGAACCGGGGTCTCCTGCATTGCAGGTGGATTCTTTACCAGCTGAGCTACGAGAGAGTCCATCTAGTCTAGTCTGGTCCCAGGGTCTTAATTTTTCTCCTCCTCCAGCTTAGTGGAGCTGTTTTTAATTCTTTCTTTTTTCCCACTGCTCCTGATCTGATAGTTTGTCTGGGGGATACTTCTATCTGTATACCTCAGTTTTCTGGACAACTTAATTCTTAGAGACAAACTCCTTAAAGAGTAGGCTTCTTTAACTCCTTCCGTAGTCTTGAATTTGCAATAATTTATTGAGCTTCTCTATGAACTGAAGAAGATAGCACCTCTCTTTATAACAGATTCCCCTTCCCTTTTTGTTTGTGCATTAATAAAATATGCTGTTCTTCTGAGAGTAAGTCCTTGATTTGGATCTCTAAAATTCAAGGCCATGATATTTCAGAGCCAACTTTAGACCACATGGTGGGGTACGTGACCCATAAGAGCCTATGCAGAAGCCACATAAATGCACAGCTTGCTTCGGCCCTAAGTATACCAGCAGATAGCATAAAAGCGCCTGGGGTTTTGGCAGCCTACCTACACTGTCTATCTCAGCCTCATACTAATAGTATAAAGGTGAGGGATAACACATGTACATTCATATAGCATGAATAGAACTAGAAAGAAAGTGAAAGTGAGAGTCGCTCAGTTGTGCCCGACTCTTTGCAACCCCATGGACTGTATAGTCCATGGAATTCTCCAGGCCAGAATACTGGAGTGGGTAGCTGGTCCCTTTCCCAGGGGATCTTCCCAACCCAGGGATTGAACCCAGGTCTCCCACATTGCAGGCAGATTCTTTACCAGCTGAGCCACCAGAGAAGCTGAGCCATGCATGAAACTTTGGTGCAGGATAAATCTTATTTAAGAAACAGTAAAAGCAAAAAGCAATTGTTCCTTTACTGTCTAAAATGTCAGCTTGGTAGGCTAAATAATGTCCTCCCAAGATGCTCCTGCCTTAGTCTCCAGCACCTGTGACTATGTTACCTCACATGGTAAAAGGGACATTGCAGATGTGTTAAGTGATGGATCTTGGGATGGGGAGATTAGATCATCCCAGTGGGCCCTAGATGCAATCCCAAGGGTCCCTAAGAGAGGGAAGTTCAGGGTGAAGAAAAGTTGGTGCAACCACAGAAACAGAGGGAGAGAGATTGGCAGATGCTACGAGGCTGGTTTTGAAGATGGAGGGAGGGGTCATGAGCTTAGGAAAGCAGGGGTCTTCTAGAAGCTGGAAGAGGCAGGGAAGCAAATTCTTCCTGGAGCCTCTGGAGGGAGCACAGCCCTCACAACACCTTAAATTTTGGCCCAGTGAAACTCATTCTGGACTTCTGATCTCCAGAAATACAAGAGAGTAGATTTGTGCTGTCTTCAAACATTAAGTTTGTGTTAATTTCTTAGAACAGCAATTAGAAACTAATACAGTCTATATATGGATAACTATACTTTTTCTCCTCTGTAATAAAAGCATCACCCTGCTATACCTATCCACTGAGACCCCACAGCTGTGTGTGTGTGTGTGTGTATACATATATATCCTAAGAGCAATCACATGAGTCACAGCCTATTATTATCCTCATTTTATTGATGAGGAAACCGAGGCTCAGGGAAGCTAACAGTTGCTCCAGGTCACATAGCTTAAAAGTGACAGGACTGGGATTCCATGTCCATGTTTATCTCTGCTTCTAAAATAAGTGGCGGAAGGGACAGATGGAACAGAGCCGAGCACGCTCTTTGTAGAATATATTGCTTCCAGATAGCACAGGAGAACAAAAATCAACTAAAAGCATGTTTAGTCTTGTGTGTGACCCTGAAAAATGCAGGCAGCCTGCCTCTTAGCTCTGGTTGGCTGAATTGTAAAGAAGCACTTGGGCAAGGGAAAAAAAATAACTTTTTATAGTATATTATAGTTAATTGTCTTAGATATGTGATGTACGCATATTTTCAAAAACTATTTCAGAGACAATTAACATTATGGGTGAATGAGCATGAAACACGATGTGAGTTTATGCCAAGGTTTTGGCTATTTTTTATGCATTTAACAAAAAGTGGCATCTTCTTGCCATGCCCTCCCCTCATGGTAGCAGTAGTTGTCCAAATGCTGCCTAGACACTGGGTCTTGGCCCAGACCCATTCACTGATGTGTCCTGGTTTAGTGGAAGTGTAATCAGTGTCTGACACTTTCCAGGATTTAAAAGAGTTCCCCTTAAAGAGAAAATGAAACGGCCACAAGAAAAAACAAATCAGGCATGTGGCCCCAAAGAGAACAGTGGCCAAAATGTCTGTAATGTTATATTGTGAATTAGCCCCCTAACTTTCAAACTTAAAACTAAGAGATAGAATGATGAAATACCTTTACACTTTGTGCTTTTTTAAAAAATGAGACGTCAAGTTTATCAGCATAACACCAGCTACTAAAATAATTTTGAGTTTCCAGCCAACTCATTTAGCAGGAATCTGTTCACTGGGTTCTTGAGTTGACCCCACATGACCCTCCTCCAGAAACAAGGGCAGCCTTGTGTTGGAGCTCTAGTGAATGCTGGACTGGGGAGCAGGGGGTGGTCAGCTTTTCTTTCTCTTTTTCCCATCTGCCTTCAAAATCATGATCTGTGTAGCACTCTGTAAGGCAGGAGGGCCCCAGATTGGGAGAGCTGACCTGAGAGCAAGCCATCTCTCCATGCTTGAATCTTGGGTAACTCAGGACGAAGGTCAGTCTGAAACATCGCAACTGAAAACAAAGTCTCGTTATAGAAACAGATCTGACATTGTCACTCCTCTTCGGAAAATCCATCTATGGCTTCATGTGGCTCTAGGGAAAAATTTCAGCTGTTGATGATGGCCTGTGAGGCTCTACTGGGTTGGTGCCTCTTCCCTTCATTTCAAACCACCTTCCAATTTCTTTTTTTTTTAATTGAATTTAGAAATTTATATCAAAATTCATGTATGTGATTTAAGACAATAGTCCCTAACGTTTTTGACACTAGGGACTGGTTTCGTGGAAGACAGTTTTTCCACGGACCAGGACAGGGGGAGGGGGGAATGGTCTTGAGATGATTGAAGCACATTATATTTATTGTACACTTTATTCCAATTATTATTACATCAGCTCCACCTCCGATCATCAGGCATTAGATCCCAGAGGTTGGGGACCTCTGATTTAAAGAATCAAATAGCAGCATAAGGTTTATAACAAAAAACAATGGATCTTGAATTTCTCCCTTCTAAGAGACAACTTTGAACTTCGCACAATCTCTTTGCTATTTGCCATCATACTTCAAGGCAACTATGTACATTGCTAGTTTCGCATTACAGAAAAGGCTGTTGACTTTCTGGTAAGAAAGATGAAGATTTAGTTCTCTTACATCATACCACACACTTCTCTTCCCATCCTTCTAACATAGTTCCACCACAATTTTTGACAATTCAATATTCATATAATTAGGACTATGTAAATATTGGCCACAGTTGAGCTATATAGTGCTATTAATGCATTCTTTTCTTGTTCAATTTTTGTTTTGCCCAGAGTTAATAATTGCTTTGTTTTCAGCATTTGCCTGGTTTTCTATGATTCTTCACCACTTCAGCCTCAAACTTGCCAATGAACTATTAAAAACCCTTCCCAATATGGTCAAACTCATCAGGTAACCTAACTTTTTTCCTTCCCTGGACACAGTCCTCCTGTGGCCTTCCATGTTACTGCCATAATTCAGGGTGGCTTTTCTCAAGGTCTTCCTGGTATCCAGCTGTCATCCTGATGCACTTGGTTCCCATCATTCTAGGTTTCCCCTTGGTCTTTCTGTTTCATCTCATTTCCCATATCCTATGCTCTCATCTTTCTTAGTTTTCTCCCTCGTTTGCTGTAGCATGTCTTCCAGTAGCCTCCTGGAAAGAAATGCAGAGAAGCTAATGTTTTTTAAAAATCTTGCACATCTGAAAATGTATTCATTTTTCAGTTAATTGATAACCAGGTAAGATTTAGAATTCTTGGTTGAAAAGTGTGTTCCGTGTAATATGTAAGTCTTTGTTCCATGTTTTCTAGCTTCCAGAGTTGCTTTTTGGGAAGTTCAATTCTCTTCTGGTTCCCAGTTCTTTGTATGCAGCTTTCTTCCTTTCTGGAAGTTATGAAGGTCTCTCTTTATTTTTGATGTTCTAAAATTCACAGTAACATACCTAGTTGAGAGTCTTTTTTTCATTGGGATGGGGTGTTTCCTTTTAATCTATAAGTTCATGTCCTTCAATTCTGGGGAATTTTCTTGTATTATTTCTTTGACAATGCTCTTTTCTCTCTCTCTTCTCTTTTTCTAGAACATCTTTTGGCATCATTCTAGATGTCTTGCGCTGATGTTATTTATTCTCTCTTTCTTGAACTCTGATTAGTTGTATGTTAGATCTCCTGGGTTTGTCCTCTGATTTTCTCATTATCTTATTTTGTATTTGAAAGAAATTCTTTGTATTTTTTATTCAAATTTCTAGGTTTATCTTAACTTTTACTTCTAACCCTTTTGTGTTCTCTCAATATTCCCTTTAAAAATACATAACATTCTAATCTTATTTTATAGCTGCAATGCCATCTCTTATCTTTCAGAGAAAATTATTTACAGGTGTTTCCCTGATCCCTGTGCTATCTCTCTTTCTCCTAGTTGTCTTTTCCTCTTCTCCCCAGTCTTTGGTCTCTTGTCTTTCATTCTAGAGTTGTCTACAAATATCTGGTGAGAGATGACTGCCATTCATATTTCAAAGTGTTGCATAAAGAGCTGAGTGGAAGCTCTTTACGCATAGGTAGGGGTCACCCAAGGGTCATTAGGCTGACACTGTTTCACTGGAGGGACTTGGAGGGTCTCTGTAGACCTGTTCCTTTGGCCAGGCACTTGCCCCAGAAAAAGAAAATTCCAGCTTCCTGACCTTAAGGGAGAAGGAGGCATAGACAGCCCTCAGTCCAGTTGTCAGCATCCTGTGAGCAACCTAGGGGGACAGAGGTGCTAGTTTTAGTCTGGGCCTCGTCTTGGCTGAGCTAATGCCCCAGGGCCAAAGTCTTCCTGTCACCTTCTGAGAGGGTGAGCTTCTTGTCTTCAGCAGTGGTGGGAGGTGTGGTTGGTCCTCTGGCTGAATGATGTTCCTGCCACTCTCTCATGTCCCTCCCTCCCTTTAGAAGCAGCCAGCTTCCCTTCCCTGAGCCTGTCCCAGGCCCATGAGGCTACTTGGTCTGCTCTTAGTTCCCCTCACCCCATCCTATAGGCTCTACTTTCAGCTTTGCCTGCTCTGAAAGTCAATTACCATCATCCATCTTCTTTCTAGCTTCCAAAATGTGGTTAATAGACCTTGTCTACTTTTGTCTTCTCCCCTGTTCTCTTTATCCTATACATTTATACATCTTAAAATTCTATTTAAGCCCATGTTTGTTAGGTTTCAGGAGTGAATGGGAATAAACACATCTTCTACCACCATCCACTTAATTTATCTTTCTCTGTGACCATTTTCTTTGCTTGAACCATCTCTCTCTCTCTGATTCTCAAATATGCTAAGTTCCTTCCTGCCCCTGGGCCTTTGCACATGCTGTTCCCTCTCCTGGAGCAATCTGCTCCTCTCTCACCTGCTCGTCTGCTGGCTAACCGTGACTGAGTAAACATGTCTCAACTTCAAAGTCACCCCCACAGAGGGACTTCCCCAACTCCGGGCTTTCTAGCTACACAAGCAGCTCTAGGGACTCCCACTACACAAACCAGACCTGCTTCCTCTGGATCTTCTGTGACCTCCCCGCTCCATGCCCCACCCAGACTCCAGAGGTTTTCAGAAAAAAGGAGAAAAGAAAGGAGGAGAGCTTCCTTCCAGAGCCCCCTCCGGCTTGGCCGCAGCCTCATCCACCCTCTGACCATATGTCCGCTGCCCTGAGGGGCTTAGCTGGTCTCTGGGATCCCTCTCAGCTGCTGAGCAAAAGCCATGGTCAACTGACACACACATCCCTTTGTTCTCTCAGCCTACCTCTCATCAGGGACTTTTTACTACCTGCTTGCTTTCTCTGCTCTGTCATTCAGGGTCTGTGTCTCCATGGCTCTCTGGGTCTCCATCTCAATGTCCCTCTGGGTCTCTGTCTCAGTGTCTGTCTGTCCCTTCCCCCCTCCGGCCCTTGTTCTCTCTCTACTGCTCTCTCTCCTCCTCTCCCCTGCCCCTCCACCTTTTCTTCTCCCATTTTCTCTCTCTGTGTCTCTTCCTGTCCACCCACCTCATTTTCCTTTTGTCTTTCTGCACATCCCTCCTGCGCTGTCTCTGGCTCCCACTGTGAGAATGCCCCTCTCTCCCCGGCACCCACACACTCAGAGGGCTCCTCGGGGTCCCTGCCCTGCCTCTCTTTGGGTGCCTGGGTGGTAGGGGCCTTCCTGCGGTGGGGCCCCAGGTGTGGTGGCCTTCCTGGTGGCCGGCCGGACTGCCGGCTGTCTAACACTCTTGTAAGGTTACTATTTATCTAGTGCAACCAAAGTTGGCACACACATCTGGCGCCTGGTACTTAGTGCAATTATTTATGATTTCCACCAAGATTTAAAAGCTCATCGCCGGCCTTGTAATGCGGTAACTGATTGCGCTGCTAATGTAATTAAGAAAAGATTATGATGTCCACGTGGCGTACCAGATGGTGGCATTCATAGTAATCGGCGTGCACAACTGGCAGACAACTGCACAAGGGCAGCCGAGCGGAGGCAGCTGGAGACCAGTGTCTTCCTCCAGCCACTTGGAGGGGAGGGGAGGCTGCTGGGGGTGCTGGTCAGTGCAGGCTGGGGAGGGGAGAAGGAGGGGTGAGGAGGACTGGAGGTGTGAGACAGGGTCCGTCTCCCTCGATCTGCTCCCCGAAGTTGGTCTCTTTGTTACTACACACACACACACACACACACACACACACGCTGAAAAGTTTTGCTTGTATATGGATAGGCACACACAAACACAAAAACACACTCAGACTGCTGTAAGTAAGGGATTCTCTCCTTCCTTTCTTCAAAATTTTTGATTAAGCGACTCCTTCTGCTAAGTCCTGGGACTGTATCGATGAAGCAGACATGGTATCCTTCCTTGCGGAGCTCAACAGACTTAGAGTAGGAATAAACATCCATCAAAGAACCACAAGAATTAGACATGAAATTGAGTAGAGTTCTGTGTTACTAATCAGAGGCTGGTGGTGTGATGAGGGCTTCCCCAGGGCATTTGACCTGGTCCAGGGGGTCCAGGGAAAGCTTCTCTGAGCAAGTGACAACTGAGGTGTCATCTGAAGAGTGATAGCTAACCAGGTGATGAGAGGAGGGAAGGATGTTTCAGCAGAAGGAACATGTGCAAAGGGCTGGGGGTTGGAGGAACCACGGCAAACACGGGCATCTAAAAGGAGGCCAGTGGTCAACAACAGCCAAGGCAACTTGAGGAAGAGAAACGAAATTGGATGCCAAGACTTTTAATAAAGCTGTAAGAATTAAGACAGTGTGGTACTAGCGCAAGGAGAAACAGACTGACCCATGGAATAGAGGAGAGAGCCTGGAAACAGAGCTGTACATGCAGGCGGACCATATTTATGACAAGATGACACTATAATCCAGTGGGAAGGAGGAGGTCTTTTCTATAAATGGTGCTGGGCCAATTCAATATTCATATGAGAAAAAGCATGTCTCAACTCCTACCTCACATTATACACAAAAATCAATTCCAGACTATTTGCAGAGCTAAATGTGAAAGGTAAAACAGCACAGCTTTTAGAGGAAAACCTTGGAATAGGCAAATATGTCTTAAACAGGACACAAAAAGGCTAACTAAATAAGACAAAAATTGTAAGTTGAACATATTAAACCTGAGAAATTCTGTTCCTAAAAAATACCAGCAAGAGAGTGCCAAGCTAACTAAAAGACAGGGAGGAGACAGCCGCAATTCACATATTTCACAAAGAACTTGGATTTAGAATATGTATTTTTCAATGCCTACCAATCAAGAGGAAAACAAAACAGGCAACCCAACTTTTTTTTTAGATTGCAACAGACTCCTTACAAATGAAAATGTTCAAAAGGCCAGAAAGCATATGACAAGGTGCTCAATTCCATTAGTCATCAGGGAAACACAAGTTAAAATTAGGAAGGGGCCACCACCCACCCACCAGAATAGCTAAAATTAAGAAGACAAAGTATCAAGTATGGAGGAGGTTGTCAAGAACAGGAAGTTTCATGCACTGCAGGTAGGATATAGATTGGTACTTTGGTGAATTGTTGGTTATTATCCAATAAAAACAGTATATACTTGAAACTGAGCAGGACCCTATGGTCCTTGCCCCCCAACCATGTCCTCTGCCTGCCTTTTGCCTGTGGAAAACTTTAGCCAAAGAATAAATTTAATCAAAGAAGTGAGACATGCAGAAACAAGGGATACAGTCAAAGGAGACCAAATATTAATGATGTAGTCATTAAACATAGTCAAGGACCTTTAGTTCTTTCTCAAGGGCTATAGATAATATTCAGAACCATATCCTGTGAGCTGTCTTATAGACACCAAAACACCAAGTGGAGAAGTTAACTACATGATGACCAGACTGTACGCAGGACTTGAGCTGCCACAATTCTGAGAACTGACCTCAAAGAAATGGGAATAAATGGACCCTGGAACTGAAGATTCAGTTCAGTTCAGTTCAGTCGCTCAGTCGTGTCCGACTCTTTGCGACCCCATGAATCGCAGCACGCCAGGCCTCCCTGTCCATCACCAACTCCCGGAGTTTATCCAAACTCATGTCCGTCGAGTCAGTGATACCATCCAGCCATCTCATCCTCTGTCGTCCCCTTCTCCTCCTGCCCTCAATCTTTCCCAGCATCAGGGTCTTTTCAAATGAGTCAACTCTTCCCATGAGGTGGCCAAAGTATTGGAGTTTCAGCTTCAACATCAGTCCTTCCAATGAACACCCAGGACTGATCTCCTTTAGTATGGGCTGGTTGGATCTCCTTGCAGTCCAAGGGATTCTCAAGAGTCTTGTCCAATACCACAGTTCAAAAGCATCAATTCTTTGACGCTCAGATTTCTTCACAGTCCAACTCTCACATCCATCCACGACTACTGGAAAAACCATAGCCTTGACTAGACGGACCTTTGTTGGCAAAATAATGTCTCTACTTTTTAATATGCTATCTAGGTTGGTCATAACTTTCCTTCCAAGGAGTAAGCGTCTTTTAATTTCATGGCTGCAATCACCATCTGCAGTGATTTTCGAGCCCCCAAAAATAAAGTCTGACACTGTTTCCACTGTTTCCCCAATTATTTCCCATGAAGTGATGGGACCAGATGCTATGATCTTTGTTTTCTGAATGTTAAGCCTTAAGCCAACTTTTTCAATCTCCTCTTTCACTTTCATCAAGAGGCTCTTCAGTTCCTCCTCACTTTCTGCCATAAGGGTGGTATCATCTGCATGTCTGAGGTTATTGATATTTCTCCCGGCAATCCTGCGGCAATCTTGATTCCAGCTTGTGCTTCTTCCAGCCCAGCATTTCTCATGATGTACTCTGCATATAAGTTACATAAGCAGGGTGACAATATACAGCCGTGATGTACTCCTTTTCCTATTTGGAACCAGTCCATTGTTCCATGTCCAGTTCTAACTATTGCTTCCTGATCTGCATACGGGTTTCTCAAGAGGTAGGTCAGGTGGTCTGGTATTCCTATCTCTTTCAGAATTTTCCACAGTTTCTTGTGATCCACACAGTCAAAGGCTTTGGCATAGTCATAAAGCAGAAATAGATGTTTTTCTGGAACTCTCTTGCTTTTTCGATGATCCATCGGATGTTGGCAATTTGATCTCTGGTTCCTCTGCCTTTTCTAAAACCAGCTTGAATATCTGGAAGTTCATGGTTCACGTTTTGCTAAAGCCTGGCTTGGAGAATTTTGAGCATTACTTTACTAGCGTGTGAGATGAGTGCAATTGTGCAGTAGTTTGAGCATTCTTTGGCATTGCCTTTCTTTGGGATTGGGATGAAAACTGACCTTTTCCAGTCCTGTGGCCACTGCTGAGTTTCCCAAATTTGCTGGCATATTGAGTGCAGCACTTTCACAGTGTCATCTTTTAGGATTTTAAGTAGTTCAACTGGAATTCCATCACCTCCACTACCTTTGTTTGTAGAGATGCTTCCTAAGGCCCACTTGACTTCACATTCCAGGATGTCTCTAGGTGAGTGATCACACCATTGTGATTATCTGGGTCGTGAAGATCTTTTTTGTACAGTTCTTCTGTGTATTCTTGCCACCTCTTCTTAATATCTTCTGCTTCTGTTAGGTCCATAACATTTCTGTTCTTTATCGAGCCCATCTTTGCATGAAATGTTCCCTTGGTATCTCTAATTTTCTTGAAGAGATCTCTAGTCTTTCCCATTCTGTTGTTTTCCTCTATTTTTTTGCATTGATCGCTGAGGAAGGGTTTCTTATCTCTCCTTGCTATTCTTTGAAACTCTGCATTCAGATGGGAATATCTTTCCTTTTCTCCTTTGCTTTTCGGTTCTCTTCTTTTCACAGCTATTTGTAAGGCCTCCTCAGGCAGCCATTTTGCTTTTTTGCATTTCTTTTCCATGGGGATGGCGTTCATCCCTGTCTCCTGTACAATGTCACGAACCTCCGTCCATAGTTCATCAGACACTCTGTCTATCAGATCTAGTCCCTTAAATCTTTTTCTCACTTCCACTGTATAATCTTAAGGGATTTGATTTAGGTCATACCTGAATGGTCTAGTGGTTTTCCCTACTTTCTTCAATTTAATTCTGAACTGAAGATTAACTGTACCTAAAACAATCAAGATGACGCTGGTCAGACCACTCATGACCAGTCTGAAGATGACTGTTAGAGATGACTATGCTGTTCCTGCATGTAACTCCCCCTCCCCAACTCTGTCTGTCAAAGCTCTCACCCCTCGCTTTTCGGCCTTTGGACATATGTCCGCCATCCCCTCCTCCCAGTTGCCGGCATCTGAAATAAAGCAAACTTTCCTTTCCACCAACCTGGCCTGTTCGTTGGCTTTTGAGCAGCGAGCAGCTGGACCACACACACATACTGTTTTGATGACTTTCTCACCAGTGACCCGGCAGTCCCACTTCGGCATGTACGAATGTATACCACACGAAATGTTTCCCAAAGAAGTGGACTGCATTGTCCCTTGGCGAACCACCCATAGGAGTCCAAGCCTCAAAAGTGCTGAAATGCCTGTAAATAGCAGAATGGATACAATTACCAAATAGATAAATTTGGTGTATTTTTACATTGGGATACTATACAAAAAGACAAATAAATGAGTGACTGATACATTCGATGTAGATGAATCTCACAGATATATTTATGGGTGAAAGCAGACAGAACAAAGGCATACTAGAGACTTCCCTGGAGATTCAGTGGTGAAGACTCTGCATTTCCAATGCAGGGAACCTGGGTTTGATCCCTGGTCAGGGAACTAGATCCCACATGCCGCAACTAAAGATCCAGTGTCCCACAACTCAGACCCAACGCAGCCAAATAAAATTAAAAGAAAATATTTTTTTAAAAAGATGGTGGGTTGAGCCTGTGCATTTATCTCTTTTTTTTCTCCTAAAATGCCACCAAGAGGAGTGGAAAGAGGTAAAAAGGATATTCACTTACAGAGATGAAAGGAACCAGAAGAAGAGATATCCTGGGCTAAACCTCTCACTGAATTTCTGGAAGCCAAAAAGTAGGTGGGAAAGAGATACTGGTGGCGCTCTCGGGAGGAACTGTGGTTTCAATGCAGTCTAGAGGTTCTCCTTCCAAAACAGCTTGATCCCACATTACCTGGGAGGAGCCTGGTCTCAAAGACATGCATGCAGAGGAAGGTGGGAGGGATATGGGAGGCTTATAACAAGGAGATTCACTGAAAGCTGGTAGGAGAAGCCATTGATTTCCATACCTTCCTGCCCTACTCCTGCACATGCACAATGCACAGAATCAAGACTGTCAAGTAACAAAGACTCTTTAAAAATTAAGCACTGAATCATTCAAATGAAAAAGTCAGGAGAATTAAAAGATGAATGCAATGAAATCTCCCAGAACATAAGACTGAGGAAAAAGAGGCAGAAAATATGAGAAGAAAATAAGAACAATAAAGCACTTGTTTAAGGGTTTCAATAACTGACTAATGGTAGTTTTGGGGAAAAAAAATTAGTTTACTAAAGTGGGTGGAAGAAAGAATTAACAAAGAAATAAGACAAGAAATTTTCCTACAAATGAAGAACCAGAGTATACAGAATATACAGGCCCTCTGAATACTTGATGAAAATGAATGCATAAAGATCCATTTATAGGGGCTTCCCTGGTGGTCCATGGCTAAGACTCTGAGCTCCCAACGCAGGGGGCTCCTGGTCAGGGAATTAGATCCCATGTGCTGCAACTGAAAGTTCAGATGCCACAACTAAAGACCCCACGTGCTGCAACTAAGACCTGAAGAGCCAAATAAATATTTTTTTTTAAGATCTGTATATAGGCACATTGTCTGGAAATGTCATAGAACCACAAATAGAAGCTATTAAAATCTTCTGGAAGCAAAAATACATGCTGCCTAGAAAAGACTGAATACCAAAATGGCATCAGATTTTCTCCTAGCAACATTAAATGCAATATTTCCAATATCAAAATTTTGAGGGAAATGATTTTTGAGTAGAATTTATATGCCCAGCCAAACTGCTGATCAGTGGGAAGTTGAAAGAAAGATTGTCTCAGAAAGTTTACCTCCAGTGCACCCTTTTTAAAGGAAACTACTTGAGAATGTGCTCCAGTAAAATAGCAGAATAAATCAAGGAAAAGGAATA
This sequence comes from Giraffa tippelskirchi, assembly GCF_054371585.1. NCBI lineage: Eukaryota > Metazoa > Chordata > Mammalia > Artiodactyla > Giraffidae > Giraffa > Giraffa tippelskirchi. The sequence goes on along the minus strand of NC_137278.1, from coordinate 9,777,690 downwards.
TATAGTGTCCAAGAAATGTGGGACCAACTCAGAAAGACAGTGGAGAAATTCCAGCAGAGAAGCAATATAGCAATCCACACTGAAGATAGAATCTTCTGGAAAGGGATACTCCAGGGAGTAGCAAAACACAAAACTGGACAGGGTGGCCAAAAACAATGAAAATACGGCCGTGGCAAACGGCACTAGTGGGAAGGGCAGGTGGAGTTTCTTGGAGGGGGAAATAGTATTCAAAAAAGAAAATGCTTCTAAGAATAATATACTACTTGACTCTGCAGTGAACACCGTTTCCGTTGTGTTTTCTGTGAGCTAAACCCTCACCTATCACAGCAGGAATTCAATGAATGTCTAAGATCTATAAGAAACAGAAATGGAAGCATATTATTGGAAAGCATCAGGGCTGCTGTAAAGAATAGCTACAGGAGCTGGAAGTCTGCCTTGGGATGAGGGCTAGGGGATCAGGGTACAGAGAGGGTGGAGATGCATTGTTTTAAACCACAGCATATAATACTTGGGTATAATTTTTTAAAATTGTTGTTTCACTCTGGTTGCAGAGTGGAAATCTGATTGGGGGAGGTCAAGAGCAAATGCAGAGAGACTGGTTAGAATAGTGCAGCGGCACAGACCAAAACAAAGGCTTATTGGACTGAATCAGTGGCAGTGGGAGCGGGGAGGAGATGATGGATAGAAAACGCTATTAGGTCACATTGACAGGACTTGCAGTGTGTTCAGTAAAAGTGTGAGAAGGACAGGAATGACACCTGGTTTCATGCGTCTATATTTGAGTAGACAGTGGAGCCATCTGCTGAGAATCCTGGCCAAGAACTAGGTCATTAGGAGAGTGTAGTGAGTTCAGCTGGACACGTGTTGAATCCAAGGTGCTTTGGGGCCATCGAAGAGATGTTAGGTGGACAGTTGTAAACATAACTCTGAGCTCAGGTCAAATATCCAGGGATAGGCAGTGACTGAGGCTGTTAATACAGATAAGACCTTCTGGGGGAGACAGTAAGGTCCATTTACACTGGAGAGATTGTGTTAACAAGAGAGAAGTAACTGATGGTGTAAGGTTGACCTGAAGTCTCCAGTTAGAGACATCCAGCCCAGAAGACACAGATATATCAACATGGGCACAATGTCCTTACGGGCTCACAATAACTCAGAGGCTCAAAATTGTCTCCTCTGTTGTTGCTGTTGTTTAGTCACTAAGTCATGTCTGACTCTTTTGCAGCCCCATGGACTGTAGCCCCCTAGGCTCCTCTGTCCATGGGATTTCCCAGCAAGAAATACTGGAGTGGGTTACCATTACCTTTTCCAGGGGATCTTCCTGAATCCACGTCTCCTGAATTGGCAGATGGATTCTTTACCACTGAGCCACCAGGGAAGGGAGCCCAGATTACCCCTTATTTCACACTGAAGTCAGAGAGTTCAAGTTCCTATCTGACAGGCTGCAGGATGTCTACTCCAGTATTTCCAGGGGGGGTCCAGGCAGAGTCTCCTTTGTCAATATGCACTGAAGCCACCCTCACCACCACTCCCAGTCCTTGTGACTCTGACCTCAATTTTGGCCATTCACGCCCACTTCTATCCTGTTTTTTCCCCAAACAAAGGTTATCGTGAGAGCAGACTTCACTGAAGGTTTGGGGCAGGAGGACAGTTACAGCACACGGCAGGAAGCAAATGAAAGCTCAGGATTAGACATCACCATTTCTGGAAGACCAGCAGCCATACCTCACCATAGGGAATTTTGCCGTGGCCATGACCTCTGTGGAATCCCTGCCTTGTGCCCTGTTGGGGTCCTCTTCCCGCTCACCAGCCTTTCCTTCCACCTGCTTTTGGTTTGTATCTGTGCCTCTCACCCCTGCCTCCCAGGCTGCCCCCAGAAATTCTGCTGGGAAATTCAGCTCTCTCTTTGTTACACGCTTTGCTTTCCAGGGCTTGCCAGGCCACTTACAACACCTAAGGGAACTAACAACATACTTTTTGAAGCAAAGAACCTTCTCCCCTGAGATGAATTATGGGCATCCCCTACAATGGTAAACTGACTGCCTGCTGTTCAGTCTTTAAAAAGCTCGAACTCACATACACCCATGTGCAGACATGCATACTGACTTTGACATTCTTTTACATACACACGTGCTTATGCTCTCACCAACAATCATACACTCATATATGGATGTGAGCACACACTTACAACTGCAGGTCCACACTGTGTGCACGCACACTTTCATATAGGCTTGGACATGCAGATGCCCTTAAGGCTTTTAACAGCACCCAGCGGTCAAGTCCTTAGTTGACCCCACCCTGTGAGTGTGTGCATGTGTCTGTGTATACATAGGTCTGCCCTTTGCTGCTCTGGTCATTGAGTGTCCTAAGGGAGTGTTCTGTTCTTGGACAGGTGCCTGGCACCTGGGGAAGAGGTATACCCTTTGACCAGAAACTAGAAAACTGAACTGATGAGCCCGAGGGTACTGGGACTGGGCTCTGAAGCAAGACCTTGTCATAACATCACCAAGGCAGCCCCCACCCTGGGCACATAGCCAGGAATTGGTGGCTATGGTGGGTAGAAAAAAATGGTACCCCCAAAATGTCCACATCTAAAACCTGTGAATGTGTTGCATCACATGACAAAGGGCATTGCATGTGATCTGGCTAAGGATCTTGAGATGAACTGGTTGGACCCAACGTAACCACAATAGATACAAGGAAAAGAAAGAGATAGGAGAGTCAGAGGAGATACACAAGAAAAGCAGAAGGCAAGGTGAGGTGATACCGACTTTGAAGATGGAAGTGGTGATGAGCCACAGAATGCAGACAGCTTCTAGATGCTAGAAAAAGGCAGAAAAGGATTTACCTTGCTTTGTAGCTATTAAAATATACAGTAAAGCTATTAGAGGGCTTTCCAGGTAGCACAGTGGTAAAGAATCTACCTGCCAATGCAGGAGACACAGGAGATGTGGTTTCGATCCCTGGGTTGGGGAGATCCCCTGGAAGAAGAAATAGCAACTCCCTCCAGTATTCTTACCTGAGAAATCCCACAGACAGAGGAGCCTGGCAGGCTACAGTCCAGGCCACAGGGTTGCAAAAGAGTAGGACACAACTTAGCAACTAAAGAACAGCAACAAAGCTACTAGAATCTGATAGTATGGTAATGACATAGGATTACTGGATTGACAGTAAATGTTGGAATAGAATAAAGAGTCCAGAAATAAATCCCACTATATGTAAGAATTTAATACATAATAAATGTTTCACTCTCAGTGAGAAAAAATAAGATTAATTGGTAAATGATGCTGGATGAAAAAAAGCACCTATCCAAGTAAGAAAATAGAGTTGGATCCTCACCTCACACCATATACTAAATTAAAGCCAAATTGATTAATAAGGCTTAAATGAAAAAATAGAATATAAAAGTCTTTGGGGGAATTTTAGGTGAAGATATGTGTAATTCCTCCCTGGTGGCTCAGTGGTAAAGAATCCACCTGTCAATGCAGAAAGCCTGGGCAATCCCTGGGTCGGGAAGATCTCCTGGAGAAGGAAATAGCAACCCATTCCAGTGCACTTACCTGGGAAATCCCATGGACAGAGGAGCCTGGTGGGCTACAGTACATGGGGTCACAAAGAGTTGGACATGATTTAATGACTAAACAACAACAATGTGTAATTCAGGGATTGTAGGCCAGTAGGGGTGTAGAAGAGTGCATTTTTGTCTATAACAGGAAATACAGAGTCTATTTAAAAGGAAGATAATCATCTTTTATTATGTAAAATTTAATTTCATCCAGTTAATTTTTTAATTTTAGATATTATATGTCTTGGTTCTAGAATCCTCATTTGCTTATTCTGATAGTTTATTTCTCTGCTGAGGTATTCTATTTACTCATTTATTCCTAGTATATTTTCCTTCATGTCCTTGAACATAGTTATCATAGCCGCTTTAAAATTCTTGTCTCTGAATTCCAAGATCTGGGTCACCTTGAGATTGGTGTCCGTGATTGCCTTTTCTCTTGATTATGGTTCACATTTTCCTATTTCCTCCCATGTCTGGTAATTTTGGATTATATCCTGAGTACTGTATTAGTGACTCTGGGTTTTTTTATATTGCTCTGAAAGAGTGCTGATTTTCTATTTCACCAGGCAGTTCACTTGACTGAACTCAAACTCCAAATTCTGAAATCTGTTCAGTTATTTTAGCCACAGTCAGACTTCTAGAAGTTTCCCCACTGAATTCATAGTTAAAAAAACTCCAAGGCTTGGATGAAGTTTATAAGCAGAATTGGAACACCATCTTCATGAATTTCTCTTTCTGGGATTTCCTCCTTCATGTTCCAACTACCATGGAATCCCTCAATTTTGTCCTTTGATCCCTCCTCAAGTTAAAAATAATATTAAATAAGACCCTGATGCTGGGAAAAATTGAAAGCAGAAGGAAGAGAGGGCAGCAGTGGATGAGATGGTTGGTTGGCATCACTGATTCAATGGACATGAACTTGGGCATACTCCGGAAGATGGTGAGGGACAGGGAAATCTGGCGTGCTGCAGTCCATGGGGTCGCAGAGTCAGACACGACTTGGCAACTAAATGACAACACAACAAGTAAAAATGCAGATTTCTATCCAATTTTTAGCCAACTCATGTGGCACTGCCTGGGGCCTGCTCTTAGGCACAAAGATGTTAAAATGAGAAATTCATTTACTGTTGTCCCTTTCTTTCAAGTGTCAAACTCTCCAGTTTCTGCCAGACTTTGATTGTTTTCAGTGCCTTTACGTAGCCTTTTAAATATTTTGTTCAGAATTTGTCATTGTTGTCTGTCAGATTATCTTTTACAGAATATTCTGTCATTATCAGATGTGAAACTTTCTGACCACATAAAATTTAAACTTTTTTAGATGGATAAAGATACTCACAAACAAAGTTACAAGACACACACTAAGTTGGAAAGAATATATTTACTGTGTCCATGACAGACAGAGTTAATTTCTAGTTCTTACAAATTGGTAAGAAAAAGACAAAGCAGCCAATAGAAAAATGTTCCCAGGGTATGAATAGGCTCAGAGAAGAATAAACCCAAATGGCCAATAAACATGTGACTGAATCTCCCAATTCTCAGGAAAATGCAAATTAAAGTAACTTCTCACCCATCAGATTGGCAAAAATTCAAAAGGATGTTAACGTCTACTACTGATGGGAGTGCAAGGATAAGTATGTTTTCATATGTAACTGGTGAAAAAGACAATTGGTATTGTCTTTTTGGAAAGCAGTATGAAAAATATTTTTAAAAAAAATCATGTCCTTCAACCCAGCAATCCCACTCATAAGAATTTGTCTCATGGAAGTAAAAGAGTGCATTCATATATAGGAATATATAAAGGTGTTTAGTGTTGCAATATTTGTAGTGGCCAAAGAACCAGAAAGAGTCCATCAACGGGAGAGTGTCTAAATCAAAACACTTCATTCCATGGAGTAAAGATGTTGCCATTAAAAAGAATGAATTTACTTGCAAGGGTTTCCACAATATTATTAATTGAGAAATTCAAGAAATACATGTAATATGGTCCATTTTGTCAATCATGATCAAGATTGGCAAGCCCTATATATGTATATAACTATAGCGTGCTAAGTCACTTCAGTCGTATCCAACTCTTTGTGACCCTATAGACTGTAGCCTGCCAGGCACCTCTGTCCATGGGATTCTCCAGGCAGGAATACTGGAGTGGGTTACCATGCCCTCCTCCAGGGGATCTTCCTGACCTAGGGATTTAACCTACATCTCTTAAATCTCCTACACTGGCAGGCAGGTTCTTTACCACTAGTGCCACCTGGGAAGCCCAATATAACTATATGAGCATTTAAAAAGAATATGGAAGGGGGACTTCCCTTGTGGTCCTGTGGTTATGACTCCATGCGTCCTATGCAGGGGCCACAGCTTTGATCCCTGGTTGGGGAGCTAAGATCCCACATGCCACCAGCCAGGGAAAAAAAAGAGAGAGAGAGACAAAACATGGAAAGATTAACACCAGATTTTAACGTTGGTTGTTGAAATGTTAGGAAAGGAGTAAATTTTACAAAAATCAAAAGAAAAACTTTTAAATTGAGTTTCTAAAATAATATGCAATTAAAAGCAAACATTTTGCAACTTAATCTCAGAGACAATAGTTATTTTTACTGTAATAGATCACGTCTCTCATCATCACCACCATAATTATCAAAATATTATTACTAGACGTGTTTCTTCAAATAAGTCTTTTATAATTTCCAATAGCTTCTCACATTTTTGCTTAATTATAATAAGTGAGATATATTGTTTAAAAATAAAGAAGATGAGCAAATTTGAATATGGATTGCATATTAAAAACTGTTAATTTTGTAAGCTGGGATAATGACATGGTTGGCACATAAAACATACTCTTTCAACTGGAAATGCATAATGAAGTATTTATGTGTGAAATGAGATAATGTCTGAAATTTGCTTACAAGATTGGAAAAATATGGATAATTCTTGAAGCTGGATAATAGGTTCATGAGAATTTATTATACTTTCTCTCTTCTTTTCTGTATGCTTTAGATTTTTCACAATAAAATTTTTTTAAATGTCCCAAAAATGCCTGTGGAAAAAACATGCATGATACATTTATGCACAAACATACATATGGAAGAAGAATAACAGTAAGGTATTTGAGGCACAATCATCAAAATGTGAATGGTGAGGTTTCAAGGATTATAATTTGTTCTTTATAACCCTACGTTTAAAAAATTCTTTTAATCATACAATAGAGAAATTAAAGCTGTTTTGATCACAAATAAAATATTTTGAACTATAGTTGACTTCTTCCCTAGGTGGTTATCCAGCCCACAGCTACCTATATGTCAGTGACCTTGAATTTCCATCTCCATCTCTAATCATGGTCATGAACTACAAGTTCATAGACCAGGATTGCCTACTCAACAATTTCATCTATATAGGGATTTTGAGCTGGACAGAGCCTGCGTGGATGGCTTCATTCTCTCCCTTCCAAAGGGCTCTTGCACCAGTCTTTCCTATCACAGTAAGTGCTAACACCATTTAACAGGCTGTTGTTGCTGATGTTTAATCGCTAAATCATGTCTGACTCTTTGCGACCCCACGGGCTGCAGCACGCCAGGTCTCCCTGTCCCGGAGTTCGCCCAAGTTCACAACCATTGAATCGATGATGCCATCCAACCATCTCATCCTCTGCCATGCTCTTCTTCTGTCTTCAATCTTTCCCAGCATCAGGGTCTTTTCTAATGAGATAGAAAAAGTATTGGAGCCTCAGCTTCAGCCTCAATCCTTCCAATGAGTATCCAGGGTTGATTTCCCCTAGGATTGACTAGTTTGATCTCTTTGCTGTCTAAGGGACTCTCAAGAATCTTCTCCAGCACCACAATTTGAAAGCATCAGTTCTTCGGTGTTCATTTATCAAGCTCCAAATCTGGAAGTTAATTCTGATTCTTCTCTTTTTTTTTTTTTTAATAAATTTATTTATTTTAGTTGGGGGCTAATTACTTTACAATATTGTAGTGGTTTTTGCCATGCATTGACATGAATCAGCCATGGGTTTACATGTGTTCCCCATCCTGAATCCCCCTCCCACCTCCCTCCCCATCCCATCCCTCTGGGTCATCCCATTGCCCCAGCCCTGAGCATTTGTCTCATGCATCGAACCTGGAATGGTGTTCTGTTTCACAAATGATAATATACATGTTTCAATGCTATTCTCTCAGAACATCCCACCCTCACCTTCTCCCTCAGAGTCCATAAGACTGTTCTATGCATCTGTGTCTCTTATTCTGTCTCACATATAGGGTTATCGTTACCGTCTTTCAAATTCCATATATATGCATTAGTATACTGTATTGGTGTTTTTCTTTCTGGCTTACTTCACTCTGTATAATGGGCTCCAGTTTCATCCATCTCAATAGAACTGATTCAAATGTATTCTTTTTAATTGCTGAGTAATATTCCATTGTGTATATGTACCACAGCTTCTTTATATATTAGTCTGCTGATGGACATATAGGTTGCTTCCATGTCCTGGCTATTGTAAACAGTGCTGCGATGAACACTGGGGTACACGTATCTCTTTCAATTCTGGTTTCCTTGGTGTGTATGCCCAGCAGTCCAAGGGCAACCCCATGTCAGGTCTACTACATTCAAAACCTATCCTATATCCTGCAGTCCTCAATGCTAACTTTGATCCCTTGGTTAAGGGGGTGTCTGCCAGAGTCTGTCTTTGTAAAGGGAACATTTCCTTCTTGACATGTAAAATTAATCTGTTGGATGATACTTTGAAATTATGTGAATATTCTGTGTCAAGATTTTATCCAGTAGTTTTTAGCATCCATTAGTGAGCCTTGTTTGAGTCAATAATTATATTGGTGACTGCAAAGCAGAGATTTTTCTAATTTTATTATTTCCTCTACTTTCTAATTGTTCTATGAAGTAAAGTGAAGTGAAAGTTGCTCAGTTATGTCCAGCTCTTTGTGACCCCAAGGACTATGCAGTGCATGGAATTCTCCAGGCCAGAATACTGGAGTAGGTAACCTTTACCTTCTCCAGGGCATCTTCCCAGCCCAGGAATTGAACCCAGGTCTCCTGCATTGCAGGCAGATTCTATACCAGCTGAGCCACACGGGAAGCCCAATTGTTCTATAAAGAACTTTTTTTTCTGTCTTCTCCTTGAAAATGAAAGTGAAGTCACTCAGTCGTGTCCGACTCTTTGTGACCCCATGGACTGTAGCCTACCAGGCTCCTCTGTCCATAGGATTTTCCAGACAAGAGTACTGAAGTGGGTTGCCATTTCCTTCTCCAGGAGATCTTCCCGACCCAGGGATCGAACTCAGGTGTCCCGCATTGTAGGCAGACGCTTTACCATCTGAGCCACCAGGGGTACTGGTATAAATGCATGGATTATCCAATTCAAAGTGCTGTAACTCATTACTGTCATTCTTTTTTATGCTCAAATTGTTCAGAATTGGGCCAACTCCATCAAGCCATCCTCTGTATCCTTTTGACATGTCCCCACCAGTCTTGCAAGATACCCTTGTTTTCTGGCACAACAGATTAGAGATAATTGGAAAAATTAAAACATAAACTTTATATTAGATATTATTTTATCAGTGTTAAACTCTGAGGTGTGATCATGGTATTGTAGTTACATAGAAGAATGTCCTTGCTCTTAGAAGATATTCTAATGTCTCTCAGGGTGAAATGTGATGTTTGCAAGTGACTCTCAAATGCAGGAAGAGGGGAGTAAATAAATGTTGAAAAATGTAACCATTCGTGAAGTTAGCTCTTATAAAATCTATACCTTTCTTTCAACTTTTTTTGTGGGGTTGAACTTTTTCAAAATAAAAGCTGTGGGAAAGATTTGTTCTGTATCCAGGCACTGGTCAAGCCCTTCATGGCTTCCATGCTGATTCTACCCCTAAAGTTACTCACCTGCACTCCTTACTGGTCCCGGCTTCTCCCCTCCCCCTGCAGTCATTGCTCTTGGAGCTGCCAAAGTGAGTGTCTCAAGACTTAAGTCAGAACTTGCCATTCCCTCGCCTGAAGCTCTCCTTGACTCCTGAAATAAAATCCACATTCCACACCAAGATCTTGAAGGCGTCTGTGGTCCGGCCCTACCTGCTTGCTTTCCTCACCTCTCACACCTTGCTCACTTACTCACCTCCAGCTTAAGGTCATCCACACATGTGTTCCCTCTGAACACTCTTACCCCAGATTTTCACATTTTCTTTTTCTCATCATTCACACTTCTGCTCACACTTTTGTCCCCTCTAAAAGCCCCATCTGCCCACTTTTATTAAATAGCTTCCCCATAGCCACCCAAACTCTGTCCTTGACCCAACTTAATGTTCTTCTTGGTGCTTATTTGTTATCTCTCTCCCCTGCTGGAATGAAACAAGCTCCCAAAGCAGAGACTTTCTCTAGTCAATGGTGTATCCTTTGTACTGAGAACAAAGCTTAGCACATAGTAGGTACACAATAAATACTTATGGAATAAAACAATGTAGTCATTCACTGATGTAGGTACTTGTAAATAGATGTGCTGGTACCCCCAAATGCACACTCACACATGCTTACTGAGGTACATGTAGAGAAATAGAGTCACAAAGAAACTCTATGAGCAGACGTACAGTTATACAGTTCCTACAGACACAAACACACAAACACAGTCATACAGACGTACAAAGATACACTCACACAATAACCCACACTTGTCTTTAGACCTTTATCCACTGGTCTGTATACATTCAAACTTTGCCTTGCATAGGCACAAACATGCTCGCACAACCACACAGAGACACAGATATTTAGGCGTGGGAGCGTAGATGAACACCAGCACACACTCCTGTGTGTATATGTGTGCAGCACACACTTCACCTTAGCCCGACCTGGCCTTTCATGTACTTGCTGAGCCGGGCCTGGGAGAGCCACTAACCTCCTGGCAAAGCTCCCCTCCCAGAACAGAGGATCTGGGAGGGGTGGGGGCTGCTGGAGAGGTGCCCCCTGATTTATGGCTGCTCCAAGGCCGCCATGTGGAGCAGCAATGTCACCAAGGCCATTAGCTGTCTGGGCAGAGCTGTAAACCACGCCTGGCTCGGTGCCCTGTGCTCCAGCCGCACTTGCCTCTGCAGTCACCTGTCTCCCTGGGCAGCACCCAGATACCAGAGGCAGCGGCCTCTCATAGCCACACACACAGGAAACCAGGGCAGCAAGGAGAGCTCTGAGATGTCCACCTACATGGCTGCATTAGGGGGGTATCCTGTGGGGAGGGGGCAGATGGAGGGTAGTGGTCCTCAGCAATGCCAGGCACACTGGCATACTTTCCGCCCACTTACAGCTGGAGCAAGTGGGGCTGGGGTGTGGAGAGAGCTGTGGCTACCAGGGGAGGGGCTGAGATGGCAGCCTCCCCCCCCCCAAGTGGGCTCTGAGGGTGCCAGGAACTGCCAGGGCACACTGCCAGACTGGGGAGCAAACCCGCTCCAGGAGGAGCTGGAGCAGCCCAGGCTGCACAGGACTCCAGTCTGAGCTCAAGAAGTCTTCAGAGGACTGGCGTCTTCCTCACTCAAGACACCTGGGATGGGAAGACCCTGGGGACACCTCTGGGCTCCTGTTCATATGGGACCTTTGGGTGACACCCTCTGCTGGGCTCAGGATGTGGAGGGCAACTCCCCAAGGGGTCCCAACAATACATTCAAAAACTTAGAAGCTGGATGAGATACAATTTGTTCCAGGACTCCTCAACATAGCTATGAACAAAGACCGGCACAATGGAGGGCTGAGATGGGAGAGATGTGCCCCAGGCTTGAGAGAAACCCAGGCCAGCTGGAAGAGAGAGAGTGAGGACGTGCACAGTGGGACAGGAGACCAGGGAGCAGGTGGAGGCCACACACTGAAGCCCCCGAGACAAGGATTTGGGGCTTGAACCCAGAGTACTGGGGAGCCACAGATGGGTCTATAGTAGAAGTGATGTGATCTGGTTTGACACAGTATCCCTTGCCATCTCATACAGCACAGGTTGTTGTGTAGTCGCTAAGTCATGTCCGACTCTTTTGCCACTGCGTGGACTGAAGCCTGCCAGGCTTCTCTGTCCATGGGATTTCCCAGGCAAGAATACTGGAGTGGTTTGCCATTTCCTTCTCCAGGGATCTTCCTGACCCAAGCATTGAACCCACATCTCCTGCAATGCAGGTGGATTCTTTACCTCTGAGCCACCAGGGAAGCCCCATACAGCATGTGGCTATCATTTTATTACAGAAGTGCAAGGGTGGACTAGATAGGGAAAGAGAGGGAAGATATTTTACAGTGTCGAGGACTGCTCACCAGTCCCCCATTTTTACCAATAAAAGGACTGCTTGCAACCAGTGTTCAAAGAAAAGGTGGGTTTCTTCTCTTCATTCATGCATTGGTGCATTCATGCACTTATCCATCATCATATAGGCTCATAGAGATGAGAAATAAACCGGGTCTTTCCATCCGAGGGTGTCCGGTTCAGTGTGTGTGTGTGTGTGTTAGTTGCTTAGACCAATTCAGTAGAGGAAGAGAAAAGGGAAGGGGCAGAAAGCTGGAGTCAGCATTTATAGAGTGCCACTTGTATGCCGCCACTGAGGTGGGCATCTGACACGCGTGATCTCCTTTTGGCTTCAGTATCACCCAGTGAGGCAGGTGCTTCCCAGCCCATTTTACAGACTAGAAAACTGAGACTCAGGGAGTGAAGCCACTCGCCTAAGTCCTTACAAAAGGCTCTAGCCCCCAACAGAAAGTCTTCAGAGAGTGATAGAGAACAGCCCTAGGCACTTCAAGGGTAATTTCCATTCTTGTCTTCAGGCCTGGCGAGGTTCTGAAGTTCCCAGAAAGGATGAGACCCTGGGGGATTGGACCAGGGGCCCTGCGCTGCCTCCCTCTCGGCCCGTGATTAATGCCTGACAGTCCCTCCACTCGCAGGGAACTCATCAGACTAATATTTCCTGATGTGAACTCCATGTCGCCCTCGAATGAGAAATCCCAGCCCCCTCGCATTCCGTGCCCCAGATGAATGGGCTCCCGTCCTGGGGCTGGTGAGTGATGCAGCCTGTGCCTGCAGAGGGAGGTCGATAAAGGCCCTTCATCAGCAGAACTGTGGCCTCTCCCTGCTGGCCAGCGGGCCCTGCTTCCCCTCACTATGCCGCTCCCCCGGGGCTGGGCCTGGACAGCCCATCAGAGATGCGTAGGCAAGGTCAGTGCCCAGCGGATGGGGAGCGGGGCTTGTGAACAGAGGGACAGGCCTTCTCCAGTCCTCCACAGAACTCAGGGCCCTTGGAGATCAAAGGGAAGCTGCAGAATCTGCTTACATTTTACCTTGACTTTGAAGCTCCAACGAGCCCAAAGGAGGGTGTAAGCATGTAGCCCAAGGCCATGAGAAAATGCCTCTGTAAGGAAACCTGGGACCTGAAAGGAGCCCCTCACTTGCTATAACCTAGTAATTCTAGGAATAGAAATACCAGTGGTTGTTGCTGTGGTAAGATAAAATGGAAACAATAACCGGTACCATCTACCAAGTGTTTATGATGTGCCAGGCATGGAGCCAAACATTGATGTGCATTATTGCACTCAGTCCTCACAAAGCCTCATAGAATAAGGTGGTATTAGCCCATTTTACAGAGGAGAAAAGTGAGGCTGCAGGCAGTTAAATGATACTCTAAGTAGTGGTGTCAGGATTAAACCCTAGATTTTCCTACCTTGAAACCTGTACTTTTAGCCATTCATCATCCAGCCATTCAGCGGGTATTTGTGAATGATGTCTTCATGTCAGGCTCTGAGCGGGTGCTGGAAATGTGCTTCATACCTGCCACGTGGAGCTTGCTGTCCCGTGAGAACCAACACCAGGCAAGGTGACTGTGGTGCTTGGCTGAGAATGTGGCTGGGAGTGGGGTGTTCAGGAAGGTCTTACCCAGAGGAGGGCACATGTCTTGTCTTGTCCTTTCACAGGAAGAAATCCGTCCACCCTCTGAGGACAAGTCCTCCTTGAGGTGCCAGAAGTGGAAAGAATCCAGGGCCAGAGGTCAAAGCCTTGGAGGCAAAGGCAGGGCAAAGAACAGCCCTCCTGTAAAGCAAGCACTAACGACAGAGGAGCCTGGTGTGCTCCAGTCGGTGGGGTTGCAAAGAGTCGGACACGACTTAGTGACTGAACAACAACAGCAACGGGCTGCAGCAGAAGGCAGCATCAGGACGTGGGTGACCGGAAGGAAGCAGGGGTCCCTTTTGTGAAGGAGGCAGCCATCATGATCTGAGTGGTGTGGTCCCGGGGAAGGGTGGCATTTGGGCAGCATAAAGGTGGAGCTCGAGAAGGACAGTCCTTCACACCTGAGAGGGTGGAAAGGACATCCTCCTGAGGGTGCCCTTCAACAGCAGGAGACACTTAGAGTCAGATACACGGCAGCACTAAGGTGATCCTTTCATGCGAGGGCCCCAGCCAGCAGCCAGAAGCTCAGGGAGCAGTTGTGACTTTGGAGGATGGGAGCTGGCGTGGTTTATGCAGGGGGTTCCAAGCCCAGCCCAGCAGGATGGGTTCAGGGCCCAGTTCGAAGTCCAGCAGCCAAGAGGAGGCTGAGGGTGGAGGCCAGAGCTGAGCCGATCCCGAGGCCACCTGATGGTGGCGCTGTAGCCACCAACCTGCTTTCCACCCTGTCAGCCTAGGAAGGGGAAAGGGCTCCGCCTGGCAAAGGTAGGGAGGCTGAGCCACCCCAGGCCTGGGGCTGCCAGGGTCTGTGAGGATGGAGAGGGCGACAGCCTCAGTCCTGCTGCAAAAAGCTTGTCTCCCATCTGCGTTTTGTTAACGCGTTGGCCCCAAGACTTGAGTCTGAGCAAGCTCTGGGAGATGGTAAAGGACTGGAAGTCTGGCGTTCTGCAGTCCATGGGGTCGCAAAGAGTCGGATGCGACTGAGCAACCGAACAACAGCCTCGAGACACCAGGTTCAGCTTCTTGCATTGCAAAGTGTGGGCCTCTTAGACTCTCTCACCCCATCCCTCCCTGAGGCCCTCCTGTTCAAGCCTCTACCCCGTTGCTGGGCCTGCCCTGAGCCTTGACCCTCAACTTATCCTTGACACTTACTCTGTCCCTGATTCTCTCTCCTCCTCCACCCCGCCATTCAGTTCTCCCCCATCTCTGAGTCCTGCCCCACCCCTGCCATTTCACACCCATCCCAGATCCCTCCTACCCATCTTGCCTCTGGAATGGGGTCAAGAGGAGGAGAGGAGGGGAATCTGTTGCTCAATTTCCTTATAAAGTATTTTAAAGCTGTGTGCGTGCATGCTAAGTCACTTCAGTCGTGTCCAACTGTTGGCAACCCCACGGACTGTTGCCCACCAGGCTCCTCTGTCTACGGTATTCTCCAGGCAAGAATACTGGAGTGGATTGCCATGCGCTCCTCCAGGGAATCTTCCTGACCCAGGGATCAAACCCACGTCTCTTATGTCTCCTGCATTGGCAGGCGGGTTCTTTACCACTGACGCTACCTGGGAAGCCCCACTTTAAAGCTGAGAGGTCCCTATTTTCTTTGAGGACCAAAAATCAGTGGGAATTTCAAGATGACCTCATTAAAATGCCACGTACAAAATCAGTCCACAGCTTGAGACATCAGAATAGTGGCCCCCCTCCTGTGAAAGATGGGGGGCAGGGGGTAGAGAGAGGGCAGAGGGGGCTGTTTGTACATTTCTGTTCTGTTTCTTAATCTGTGTGTTGGGTAGACAAGTGTGTTCATTTGTTGACCTTAAATCAAGCAATGGGATTTGTGCATTTAGTGGCGTCTATGTTATGCTTCAATAGAAAGCTTTTTAAAAAATGCAGTCCGAGTATTTCAGGCCCTCAGGGCAGTAGAGCTAGCGTAGGGTTCCTGTAGCAGTTGGGACATGACTACCTAGAAGGCTGGTTGGGCTGATTCTGCCTTAAATGGGCCCTTGGAAAAGCATGATCAGGCTCTCAGTGTTCCCAGGACAAGCGTTCACCTCAACGGGATGCTGACAACAAGCCCCTACCCCCCGCCATGCACCCCCTGTCCACTGGGACCCTGCCTCGGTGCCAGCTGCCTTTCCTAGCCTAACAGCTGTATTTTTCAGGTACAATGTGACAGGCTCAATCTATTCCTGTTATATATTTCCCAGTAAATGGACAAGGTGAAAACAGTGTCAGTTCAAATCACTATCATGACACTTAATTCTGATTTACTGTACCTTTTGCTGCAATCTTGAAAGTGCCCGCGACTGTGCTGAGCTGGATCGCCCAGCCAGGCCCCACGGGGTCGACGTTAAGATCAGCTTCAATAAAAGAATTTAGGGTAAGGCAGCCCCTGGTGGGCAGGGGGCAAGCCGGGGCCCAGAGGACGAGCCAGCAGAGACGCTGGAGCCTAGCTCTCCCACACCTCCCTCCCGCCGACTCTTTGTCCCAGCCCTGTGTTTGCAGCAGCTGGGAAATTTATGGAGGCTCCATAAACGCGTTTTACAGACAGCTGTTAGAGCGTGTGGAGCAAGGCTTGGCTGTCGGGGGACCTAGTCGTAGGCTTACAGCCAAGACACTTAAATATTATGGCCCCACATATATAAAAAGTGTGCTATGCGTCCTCTGCTACCTCCCTCCTCCTGACCCAGGAGCATGGGGTATGGCCAGAGAATAGCATCGCTCCCAGTTGCCAGCTATCCAGAAATCAAATGCCTGAAAACTCTCACTCCAGTCCCCACCTCCCAGTCCAGGAGCCTCTGGCTGGGCAGACAGCATGCATGAAGGGAGACTCATCCAGACAGCAGCGCCAGGCGAGTGCCAGCCCCTAGTCCTTCCCTCCTGACCCGCTGTGCCCAGGCTCAGCTCAGCAAATTCCTTTAGCCTCAGGACCTGGCTCCAGCTATTTTCTCTGCCTTGAAAGCTCCCTGCCCACCCTCAATCTTTTCTTGCCCTGGCCGGTCCCTATCAACCAGAATTCAGCTGAAATCTTACTTTCTCAGAGGCGACATCACTACCATTTAGAATCAGATACCCTGTTATAAATGCTCACATCCCCCTGGACTTCTTCATAACATTTATAACAATTGTAATTAACTAATTATTGGTGTCATTATCTGTTTAATGTCTATCTCCCCCACTGGACAATAAACTCGGTGGAAGCAGGGACTCTACTTGAATATATCCCTAGTGCCTTACACA
This sequence comes from Giraffa tippelskirchi, assembly GCF_054371585.1. Taxonomy (NCBI): domain Eukaryota; kingdom Metazoa; phylum Chordata; class Mammalia; order Artiodactyla; family Giraffidae; genus Giraffa; species Giraffa tippelskirchi. The sequence goes on along the minus strand of NC_137278.1, from coordinate 9,760,999 downwards.
GGGCCTGGAAATAAATATTGAGTGAATGAATGCATGAATGAACAAATGAAGAAGCAGACAATTCTCAGACCTAGTACAAGACAAAAGGTGCTCAGATCCTAAGAGCAGGTGACAGATCTGTGGGGGTTCAGTAAAGAGAAACCACTTTGACAAGGGGAAACTAGGAAAGGCTTGCAGGAAGAGGTGCCATGGATCTCCTCCTTCATTCAGAAGTCCCTTCTGTGAAACTTAAGATGTGAGCCAGAGGGCTATTTCTTAGTCTTGTTGAACCTCAGCTTCCCTGTCTTTAAAATGAGGCTAAATGATAGTGATGCTGAAAGCTCGACCTCTCTGCACCTGTGCTGAAAGTCTCAGAGCAGAATTTGGGGCAAAGTAGAAAAGAATGGCTTTATTGCTTTGCCAGGCAAAGGGGGACACAGCCAGCTCCTGCCCTTGAAAACTGTGTCCCAACCCAGGGTGTTTGGTGAGGAGTTTTATGGCAATGGTTCAAGGGTGGGGGCTGCTGATTAGGGTCAGGTGTGTGCAGGGCCTGCACTCCTTTAATCTGGCCTCAGGTAACCTCCTTGATGAGCTTCTCTGGTTCCTTTAGTCTCAGGTGGTCTTTTCCAGGTTGAAGAATTCTGACATCTTCCATTTGCTGGGTTTTAATTCTATAAAGAATCTGCCTGCAATGCAGGAGACCTGGGTTTGACCCCGTGGTCAGGAAGATCCTCTGGAGAAGGAAATGGCAACCCACTCCAGTATTCTTGCCTGGAGAATTCCATGGACAGAGGACCCTGGTGGGCTACAGTCCATGGATTCGCAAAGAGTCAGACATGACTGAGCAACTAATACACACAACTCTATAAAGGGCTTAAAGACCTTGTTATGTGTATCTTTTGTGGTAGAACCAGGACCCTGCCCCAAGGCTGCACTTACGGCTGCTCCTCCGTTGTCTTTGCATTCCATCCTTTCCCTTCCTGGGTTAGCAACTGTTCAATCTGCCCTTTGGAACTTAGGGAAGGTCATGAAAGTTGGAGTCAAGAAACAGGGTCAGAAGGACTTCCAAGCCCCAGAGCCCCACAGGGTCCTGCTTGGTTTCAATAGTGCCTGCGTCATATGTTTGTTGCAAAGATTAATAGTATTCATAGCACAGCTTGTGGAATAAGTGTTCCTTAATGTACATGACTTCTGGAAATATATAGCCAGAACTTGTTAATTCCAGGCAAAGGGAACAGCTGTGTGAAGGTATTTATGAGGGATAAAAATTATTCACCTCGATGCCCTGTGGCTCAGAAGCCACGTTTTGTGTCTCATAACCTTTTATAGAACTTGGCTTGTGAACCAGCTTAAAACTAAATATTAAAAAGCTAAGATCGTGGCCTCTGGCCCCATTCATGGCAAATAGAGGGGGGAAATGTGGAAGTAGTGACAGATTTCCTCTTCTAGGACTCTAAAATCACTGCAGGTTGCAGCCATGATATCAGAAGATGTTTGCTTCTTGGCAGGAAAGCAATGACAAACCTAGACAGTGTATTGAAAAGCAGAGACATTACTCTGCTGACAAAGGTCTGTATAGTCAAGGCTATGGTCTTCCCAGTGGTCACGTAAAGCTGTGAGAGCTGGATCGTAAAGAAGGTGGAGCACCAAAGAATTGATGCCTTCAAACTGTGATATTGGAGAAGACTCCTGAGAGTCCCTTGGACAGCAAGGAGATCAAACCAGTCAATCTTAAGGGAAATCAACCCTGAATACTCATTGGAGGGACTGATGCTGAAGCTGAAACTCCAGTATTTTGGTCATCTGATGCAAACAGAGGACTCACTGGAAAAGTCTCTGATGCTGGGAAAGATTGAGGGCAGAAGGAGAAGAGGGCATCAGAGGATGAGATGGCTGGATGACATCACTGATGCAATGGACATGAACTTGGGCAAACTTTGGGAGATGGTAAGGGACAGAGAGGCCTGGCGTGCTGCAGTCCATGGGGTCACAAAAAGTCAGACACGACTGGGCCACTGAACAACTACAAACATTAGCATGAGCAACTTGACAAGGGGAGAGTGTCTGACCAAATAAGAGCCAGTTATAGGTTGGCCAGTGACCTGTGACCTGACATAGAAGACATGGAAGAATTGGCAGGAGAGCCGAAGCTGAAAGTTCCATGATGAAAGTATCATTGCACAACAAAGTAGAAATTATAACTAAGCACGTAGAATCATGAAGATGCCTCAGATTCCTCAGTTTCCAGCCTATCTGTAGCCTTTTGATAGAAGTTGGGTTTTTTGTTTGTTTTGTTTTTTTCTGTTTGAAGAGGCTGCTGCTGCTGCTAAGTCACTTCAGTCGTGTCCGACTCTGTGCGACCCCATAGACGGCAGCCTACCAGGCTCTTCCGTCCCTGGGATTCTCCAGGCAAGAACACTGGAGTTGGTTGCCATTGCCTTCTCCAATGCATGAGAGTTAAAAGTGAAAGTGAAGTCGCTCAGTCATGTCCGACTCTTCTCGACCCCATGGACTTCAACCCACCAGGCTCCTCCATCCATGAGAGTTTCCAGGCAAGAGTACTGGAGTGGGTTGCCATTGCCTTCTCCGTTTGAAGAGGCAGTGAAATTAAAATTTGACTTCTCACTCAAAGACGTATTAGCTGTGTGACCTTGGACAGAGTACTTAACCTCTCTGATCTTCAATTGCCTTGTCTGTAAAAAAGAGATCATAAAAGCATTTATCTCAGAAACTTGTGCTATGGATTCAGTGAGATGATGAAGTAGATGGTGCTTTCTTTAAAAAATATACACAACATAGAGAGTTGTGAGTTAAGTTTTATTTCAGGCAAAATGAAGTCTATAGCCCAGGAGACAGCATTGCAGATAGCTCTGAGAAACCGCTCCAAAGAGGCAGAGGCAAGGTCAGTATATATATGTGATTTTGGTGAAAGGGGAATACAAGCAATCAAGCACATTATTTTTTCAGAAGGTTTCTGCTAGTCACAAGGAGCAGATGTCACCATGAAGGAATTTAGTGCTTTTCTAGATATGAGGTGATGCAAGAATTGGGCTCATAAAATCAGCTCCTGAAAATATCTAACTATCTGAAGACCTGTTCTGCCAGTTTTCCCAGAGCACAGAGGGCCTCATTTCTGCTCTCTACCCTGAACTCCCTTCAGGGGTGTTGAAGGTCAGCAGCTGCAGCAACACCTGATTTAATTCTTGTAGAGGTAGATGGCGAGTGCCTATGGCAAGTACCAATTTGTAGTTGACAATAGTGTTACTCTTCACCAATATTGTCCTCATTAAGAACAACCAGCCTGGCGTAAAAGAGATTGTGACTGATTAACTCCACCCTTTGGGCTCCAAACTTTTGTGGAAAGAAAAAAGGCAGAAAAGTCTGCTCAACCCCCACACTAGGCATTATTCTCCAATGCTCTCATCATAACGTGGAACAGGAAAGGTTTAGTCATATGAAGTTGTCAATATTCAATTCAATGTTTTACAGACATCTTGGCCCATAAAAGTGGATTTCCATGTGGTTCAACCTTAGAAAAGGGAGGACCCCCTAAGAGCCAAGAGCCACAGGGATTACTGGACCCACACATTTCTCCCAGGGGATGGAATTGGGGCCTAATCAAGATCTCTTCCCCAGGCCCCGAGAAGAGACCCCTGGAAATGTGTGTGCCCAGAATGATTTCAGAATCTACAGAGCTATGACTGCCATGTGTCTCCTCTTCTTGTCCCTTCAGAATGGAAATGTTTCTCTTGGACTCCCCCGTCCCATTTCACTACATACAGTGTACCTGTGAGTGGCAGGTAGCTAGCCACTTTGGTTCACAGATCTCTGAATCAAAACAAGTTAGTTCCATCTTCTCTCTGTTGATGAGAGTTCCAGGCATCACACAGGTATCTTGGGATTGGAGCTTGAGCCAGTGTCTTGCTTGCCTAGAGGCAAGCAGGTTTTACAAGTTGGGGGGTGGAGGGGAGCAGTATTGAATATGTGATGACCAGAAGGGCAGACTAGGGTAGAGTATTTTATTGGTCATCAATGTCCCAGACCCCTGAAGCTAGTCTTGGCCAGGCAGCTTACTTTTAGCTAATGAGATGTGAGTGAAACTGACACCTCATTCTAGGCAGAAACTCTAAGAGCTAGTTTGTGCTTTGCCACATTCTTTCCTGCTGAAGCGACAACTACAACCAGACAAAAGAGGCTGCAGAAGCCTAGGTCCTGGAATAATGAAAACATGTTCCCAAGCCATGACCAGTGGACCTGATGCAGGTAGCATGAGTGGGAAATAGACTTTGGCCATTATAAGACCCTGGAATTTGAAATTGTGTGTTTGAAATTATGTAGCTGGCTTATCCTGACTGATAAGATGGTACACAAAAGGTTTAGCACAGAGCCTGGCTCAGAATAAGTGCTGTCATGATTTTTCTCCTATCTTTTAAAAGCCAAGGGATCATATTATTAATAAAAGGCCTGGAGGCAGAAAGCATGATTTTGGTTTGGTAAAGAATTTGACATAACTGGAGTGAAGGATACATGAAGGAGAGTAGTTATCAATGAATGTGAAACGGGGGAGGCCAGATCATGGAGAACTTGGAATAGAAACCTTATGTCTGGCTTAACTAGCATAGAGGATACAAAATAAAGTCACCTTTTAACATTCCAGTGACCTTCAGACCCCATCTGCCCAGAGCAAAAAGTGTCTTTCTTTGCTTCTGAGAGCACTTACGCCATAGCCTCCCCACTCACCCCAAGTTAAGTCTGAGATCCTCAGCAAGCGTCCGTTGGAGTTACTGTTATCTCACAAAGAAGATCAGAAAAGTGAATCTGTCCACCAGAGGGAGGGCCTGTGTTTCCCTGCCTCACAGTGTCACTGCTGCAAACAGACTGGCCGAGAGGAAGCAGTGTGGAATCAACAATTGACAGAGCTCACTATACTAAAATGTAAACCTTCCAAGTGACAACAGACACCATAAACAAGCTAAAAACAAGCAATAGCCTGGGAGAAAATATTTGCAATTTATATAAGAGATAAGGGATTAGCATCCAGAATATATAAAGTATTCTAACCAATCAATAAGAAAAAGACAAATGGCCCAATAGAGCACTCTCCAAATGATTAAATAATAAAAAAAAAACCAGTCGATTTATGGAAAAGGAAATTCAAACGGCCAATAAACTTGAAGAATGTTCAATTTCACTAGTAATCAAGGAAATAAAACATTAAACTACCATGAACTATATTTTACTCATCAGACTGGGAAAAAAAATTAAGTTTGATATTAAGTGTTAGTGAGGGTGTGTGGAAATAGGGCCTCTTGAATAGTGCCAGTGACAGTTCAAATTGGCACAACCACTTTGAAGGCCAACAAAGTGGTAGTATCTCCCCCAGAGAAAATGTCTGCACATGTGCACAAGAAGGCCTGTGTTAGGTTGTTTACTGCAGTATCGTTTGGAAGAAGGAAAAACTGGAGAAAACCTAAATGTCCACCAATAAGGGATTAGCTAAATGAACTATAGTATGGCCATCCGATGAGGTACTGAGACAGGAAGGGGGCAGGGGCACAACCTTTAAAAGAATGATATAGACGGGAGACTATAAACTGATTAGAATCAAACTGGTCCAAGATGGCAGGTGAATCAACTTCCACTAGACTTTGACCCTCAGTATATACTCCTTGTAACACATTAGCATGTTTTCTTTGGAAGGAAACCTATGACAGACCTAGACAGCATATTAAAAAGTAGAGACTCACTTTGCTGACAAAGTTCCGTGTAGTTAAAGCTGTGGTTTTTCCAGTAGTCATGCACAGATGTTGAGAGTTGGACCAGAAAGAAGGCTGAGCACCAGAAATTGATGCTTTCAAATTGTGGTGCTGGAGAAGATTCTTGAGAGTCCCTTGGTCTGCAAGGAGATCAAACCAGTCCATCCTAAAGGAAATCAACCCTGAATACTTACTGGAAGGACTTCTGCTGAAGTTGAAGCTCCATATTTTGGTCACCAGATGCGAGAGCTGACTCACTGGAAAAGACACTGGTGCTGGGAAAGATTGAAGGCAAAAGGAGATGGGAGTGGCAGAGGATGAGATGGCATCACTGACTCAGTGGACATGAGTTTGAGCAACAGGGAGCCTAGAATGCTGCAGTCCATGGGGTCACAAAGAGTTGGACAGAACTTAACAACTGAACAACAACAGCAACAAGCAACCAAACTAAATGACACACCATGACAGTTCCAAGGCCAATCATAAAAGTCAAAAAGTGGGCAGTGGCCCAATTCCTGGTAATCCCCACTCCTTCCCCCCAAATAGCTGGAATACTCCTCCCACTCCTTAGCCTATGAAATTACACAGCCCAATGAAACTGACAACCCCATACCCTATGGGGCATCTTTTCCCTTCCAAGGTGGCTGATACTCTGTCTATGGGGTGTGTTGCCTCCATGAGTAAACCTTCTTTTACTTCACCATGGCTTGCTCTTGAATTCTTTCCTGTGAGAAACCAAGAGTCCGCACTTGGCGGCTGTCCCAGGGACTCGGATGTGACCTGGGATGTGACCATCTTCTCAAGCCCCACCCTCTTTCCTGCAACAGTACTCTGCAACTGTTTATGGGAATGAGATAAATATATGACGTAACATGAAAGGGTACTATTGGGTGAAAAAACAAGTGGCAAAAAATACATAAAGCAGGAAACTTTTTCATGCAGAGATAGAGGAATAAATACACATGATAACTTGTTAATAGATATAAATGCATAAAATATCTGCAAGGGTGATTCAAAGGGGAATAAGAGTAGCAACTGCGGGAAAGGACCTTGTGTGGTGATGGGAAGGTGTAGACAAGTGGCAATAATGGGAAGGAGTCAAAGGGGGCTTGAATTTATTGTCAATATTTGTGTTTTTTATGGAAGAGAAAAAGGAGAAGGTATTTATGGACTGCTTGTGTGATTAACAATGAATCATTTATAAAGAGAAAAACCAGCTATGTGGCTCGTGAACCCCCTCCCCACTGGCATTCCCACTGGCAGAAAGATAGTCAGGAACCAGGAGCGCACACATCACCACCACTGACAGGGGCCCGTCCTTCAGGTGCCTGTCTCAAGAATGGGGTGAGGAACTGTGGAGCCCCCAGAAGGTCACTGCGATAACTGCCACCACCACCGTCTCAGTGCTTGGACACAACAGACGTGAACTTCTCACTCATGTCACAATTCAGTGTACACGGGGAGCTCTGTTCCGCACAGGTGCTTAGCAACCCAGGCCCCTTTCATGTTGTGGTTGTACTATCCTGTGGTCCCTTGTCTTCCTCTGCAATTGGCTGGTGACCCAAGAAACAGGAGGACTGCTCGGGAGACTTGCAGGGATCAGGCCCGGAAGTGACCATATCTCACATTCTACTGGCTGGAAATTAGTCATATGGCCCCACCTAACTCCTAGGGACAGTGACGACAGCCATGAAATTAAAAGATGCCTACTCCTTGGAAGGAAAGGTATGACAAACCTAGACAGCGTATTGAAAAGCAGAGACATCACTTTGCCGACTAGAGTCTGGTGGGCTACCATCCACGGGGTGGCAAAGAATCCACAAGGTCACAAAGCACTGGACATGACTTAGCGACTGAACAGCAACAAAACTACTAGGGAAGCTGCAAACTGTAGGTTCACTGTGTGCATGGTGATCACAGAGCAGTGTCTGCTTCACACTAGCTCCCGTTTACATAGATGTTTTGGGACACACCTTGGCCTGCCTCTGGCAACACCTCCTCCCACCCCCCTACCCCTCCCACTGTCAGCTTAGGAGGGGTTTCCATCTCTGACCATCCTCTGAGTCCAGACCCACCCTCTGTCCTCACTTCAATGTCTTGGCCCTGGAGAAAAGTCCCTCCCCACCCCCATGTCCAGATGCCCATCCTATTCTTTGTCCAGTGGGATGATGGGGTATACATGTGAGCAGAGGAGACACACACAATATTTGTGAACCCCATTCTTTGTCCCCCTGTTGATGCATAGTATCTGCAACACCACATAAGCACAGATTTCTAGTGGACCCACTTCATGCAATTAGAAGCTGCCCATAGCCCCAAGTGGTCACACTTTCCCTTCGAGTAAGAATTTGCCTGGGACGTAGAAAGAAGGCAGTTGTGTTCTAAGTAATATGAACTACCAAGCAGCTTTGTCACACCCTTTGGTATTCAAGCTCTTTTCCAGTATTAGCTCACCACTTAGGTTGTAAGCAGTGACTCGAAGGAAAAGATAGAGCAATCATAGTTCCTCTTCTTCTCCATACTTCCTTCTGCCTCAGAGAGCTCAGGGTAGATAGTGCTAGCAGAATGTGCATATCAAGAAGTAAATGAGAAGTAAAAATAGTTGTTTGTTTTGTGCAGTGTCCCTAAATGACTATTGGAAAAACCATAGCCTGGACTATATGGACCTTTGCTGGCAAAGTGATGTCTTTGCTTTTTCATATGCTGTCTAGGTTTGTCATAGCTTTTCTTCCAAGGAGCAAGCATCTTTTAATTTCATGGCTGCAGTCACTGTCCACAGTGATTTTGGAGCCCAAGAAAATAAAATCTGTCACTTTTTCCCTGTCTATTTGCCATGAAGTGAAGGGACCAGATGCCATGATCTTCATTCTTTGAATGTTGAGGTTTAAGCCAGTTTTTTCACTCTCCTCTTTCACCTTCATCAGGAGACTCTTTAGTTCCTCTTTGCTTTCTTCCATTAAAGTGGTATCATCTGCATATCTGAGGTTGTTGATTCTGCATACAAGTTAATGCTGTTATATATGCATTACAAAATATAAAGTAAAATTCATGCTAGTAACTTTAAATTGTATTTCTTTACCTAGAGCAGCATTAGCTAGCAAATAAAAATATTAAAAGTCAAGAGAGATCCCACTGAAGAAAGAAAAAAGCTGTGTATTTTGATATTTTTTACTGCACTTTCCCTCTGTTTTTGGAACAAAGGGCCCATGTTTTCATTTTGCACTCGCCCCTGCAAATTATTTCACCAGCCCTAAGGGCAGAATTTTGTTTAGGGGCTCAAGACCAGGGAAAGTGTGTGCTCTGGGGGAAGCATTTGGGCTCACTTACTTCTTGACCATGTGATCCAGCTCTTGTGTAATTTGACCTTGTCTCTGACTCTGGAGGTAGATTGCCCCACAGTTCAGAGGTAGGCTTGAGCGGGTCTGCTCCATTTCAGACCTCAACTCTGCTACTTTTGCTGGCTGTGTGATCTCAGGCAAGTTACTTGATGTCTTTGTGCCAGCTATCTCTTGAACATATGTGGGGATTATGATAACAGCACTCACCTCAAGGAATTGTTGAGAAAGTTAGGCAAGTTAATACCAGCAACATGTTTGAAATAGCCCTGGGAACTTACAATTGACTCAGTTCATGTGAACTATTATAATTACACTGTTTTCCATGATTTTGCTAGCCCATGGAGGAAGTCTCTGGGTGCCCACTCCTCCTGTGTCTTGGTGATGCTGAAAGATGGGACCAAACTCATTCCCTGTGCTGAGGAAGGGGTCTCACCAGAAGGAAGTGGGTTTCTGGTCTGTGCATGTGGGATGTGCTGATAAGCTGAGCAAGGCTGTGAAGGCAGCAGTGGGCCTGGGGTGGTGTTTGGGGGCTGCCAGAGGTCGCTTGGTCTCTCCATGTCTATTTCTAGGTCTGTCATAACCAAATACTACAAACTGGGTAGCTTATGGCAGAAATTTGTTTTCTGAGTCTGGAGGGTAAATGTCTGAGACTAGGGAGTGGGGGGTTGGTTTCTCCTGAGGCCTCTTTCCTCGCCGCCAATGGCTGCCTTCTCCCTGTGTTCAAATGGTCTTCCCTCCGTGTGCACCTGTGTTCAGATCTTCTCTTATAAAGACACCAGTCACACTGGATTAGGGCCCACCCGGGGACTTCATTTGACCTTAGTTACCCCTCTAAAGCTCTATCTCCAAATCCAGTCCTCTTCTGAGGTCCTGGGGGTCAGGATTTCATCACGTGGATTTGGTGAGGGACCCAATTTGGCCTGTAATAACGTCTGTGAATGTGTGGCTGTTCTATGGGTCCCTCTCATCACATGACTGCACATCTGTGGTTCTGTGTCAGTGTCTGTGTGTCTGTCTGAGTGTCTGACCTTCAGAGACTGACCTTGTGCCTCTGTGAGGCTGGGGCTGGATGGGCCTGACCTGGCTGACTCTGCTGGCATTCCTCATCAACCTGCCTGTGTTGTGCGTCCTCCGTGAGTTGGTCTGTACTGTAACCTGTAATTACAGAGTAGGTCTGAAATCCAGGATGTCATAGGTCTGAGGGGTGGGGGTAGGGGTGTGGAATGCCTGGGGAACGGGATCTCCTCACCTCCGGGTCTCTGTGCAGGTGAGCCCTATCGTGTGTGTGTGTTTGTGTGTGAGTGTGTGAGTGTGAGTGTGGGTGTGTGAGTGTGTGTGGAATGCCTGGGGAATTGGATCTCCTCACCTCTGGGTCTCTGGGCAGGTGAGCCCTATCGTGTGTGTGTGTTTGTGTGAGTGTGTGAGTGTGTGTATGAGTGTGTGTGGAATGCCTGGGGAACTGGATCTTCTCACCTCTGGGTCTCTGTGCAGGTGAGTCCTACCATGGACACACGTGTGTGTGTGTGTCTGTGAATCCGAAATTGTGTGTGTGTGTATGAATCTGAAATCTGACCAGGTATGTGGCTGGCAGGCAGGATTTGAAAGGAGGGTGGAAGGATCATATTAATTTGAGATTTGAAAGAAGACAGCGTGTTTACAGAAGCGGGAGAACAGCGGGTTAAACATATGTTGGCGATCACGGTGAGGACGGCAGCTGAGGCTGGGCTGGCTCCGGTGTGAATTCTGTGGCATGTTGGTGTCTTTAAAACTGTCACAAAACCAGACATGGAAGGAAACAATGAGACTGAACCGACTCCGTGGTGGGGGCAGGGAGAGGAGGAAGCAGAGGCATCTAGGAGGTGGGGTCTTCGTGAGGCCACTTTATCTCCATCTCCACCCCAGCCGCAGAAGGAGGGTGAGGGACGGGGGTGGGGGGACTCACTCTCCCCCCACTGCTTTCCAGCTGAAAGGAGTCTGCCCCTGGAGCCCTGGAGCAGTGGGGGGGAGACCCTCACGTACAGAGCCCCGACTCGGGCTGTGCTGTGCTCTCTACTCCTCCCTACAGGCCTGCAAGGGAGTCATGATTATTTCCATCTAAGAGCTGAGAAAACTGAGTCCTGGAAAGACACATGGCCTTGGTCAGGGCTTTAGGGCCAGGAATTGAACTGTTTAGTTCAGTCCACTTGCTCAGTCGTGTCTGACTCTTTATGACCCCACGGACTGCAACACGCCAGGCTTCCCTGTCCGTCACCAACTCCTGGAGCTTACTCAAACTCATGTCCATCGCGTCGGTGATGCCATCCAACCATCTCACCCTCTGTCATTCCCTTCTCCCGCCTTCAATCTTTCCCAGCACCAGGGTCTTTTCCAATGAGTCAGTTCTTTGCATCAGGTGGCCAAAGTATTGGAGTTTCAGCTTCAGTCCTTCCAATGAACTGCTGCTGCTGCTGCTAAGTCACTTCAGTCGTGTCCGACTCTGTGCGACCCCATAGACGGCAGCCCACCAGGCTCTGCCATCCCTGAGATTCTCCAGGCAAGAACACTGGAGTGGGTTGCCATTTCCTTCTCCAGTGCGTGAAAGAGAAAAGTGAAAGGGAAGTTGCTCAGTCGTGTCCGACTCTTCGCGACCCCGTGGACTGCAGCCCACTAGGCTCCTCCGTCCATGGGATTTTCCAGGCAAGAGTACTGAAGTGGGATGCCATTGCCTTCTCCAATGAACTGAGATCTGTTTAATCGCTCTCAGGATTCCTGGATGGTGTTTGGTTAAGAAACAATGAATGAATGAATAAATGAATGAATCTTTCTCTCTGAGAGAGAGAAAGGAGGGAGGGAGGTAGGAAGAAGGAAGGGAAGAAAGAAATGATAAAAACAGTCCCTATGCTTTGAGGTGGAATCTATGTCCAGGCACTAGTTCATGCCTTGAAGGGCAGTAACCAACCCATATTTTCTCCACCACCCCCATCAATCCTGTAATAAATGGAGTTAAGCACTTTGATCTATTCTTGTGGAAAAATCAGTAGCAGCCAAGAGACAGTGGACCCTGGTGTCTTCTCACTCAGGAAGCAGCCTTTTTCTTGGGAAACAAACAGGAAGGAGATGGTCTGCACAGAGATCCTTTTGTTCCCCACCCTTCCCCCAACACACAGTCACTAAGTGCCAGCCTTGGTTTTGCTCAGCTGTGGCCCCAGGTTTGAGTATGAGCTCTGCCGCCCGCTAGCCTGTTGGTTCTCCTCGCTCTCCCCTTCTGGACTTACCCTTTCACACTCTCCTTTGTTCACTGAGCAGCCTTCATGCACAGGGCTCTCAGGTTGTTGTCTCATCACCAGGTCTTTGAGGTACAAATGTGGCCCCTGAATGTACCCCCTGGGTCTTCCTCTTGGTGGCTTGATTCCTTGTGTGCTACGTAACTGTCATCTGTACACTTACACTAAGCTTGTGTCCCATGGGTGTCCCACGTGCCCTAGGCTGTAGCTGTAGAGCCATGGGAACTTGCCTCCACTGGGGATCCCAAGACTTTCCTCTGGTCCCAGATTAGGTCGTTTATTAATTTTCCAGGATGTCTCCACAGCTCCAGGCTTTCTACAGGAGCATGCTGCTGCCCTGGGCTCCATTTCCTTTTCCACTCCTGACACAGGTGAAGGGCAAGGCTTTTTGCCTCTTTCACAGGCCAGTGGGCAGAAAATTTTCCCTATAAATTAATAAAAAAGTATTTAGGTGCAATTGCTTTACAGTGTTGTGTTAATTTCTGCTGTATGGCAAAGTGACTCAGTTATAGATATACATATTCTTTTCCATTGTGGTTTATTACAGGATGCTGTACAGTAGAACCTTGTTGTTTATCCAACCTATATATATATAGTTTGCATCTGCTAATCTCAGACTCACAGTCCACCTCCCACACCCCACCCTTGGTGACTACAAGTCTATTCTCTGTGTCTGTGAGTCTGTCTCATAGGCAAGTTCATTTGTGTCATATTTTAGATTCCACACACAACACACAAGTGGTAATCATATATTTGTATTTCTCTTTCTGACTTCTTTGCTTAGTATAATAATCTCTAAGTATGTGTGCATACTCAGTCACTCAGTCGCTCAGTCATGACTGACTCTTTGTGACCCCATGGACTATAGACCACCAGGCTCCTCTGTCCATAGGATTTCCCAGGCAAGAATACTGGAGTGGGTTGCCATTTCCTTCCTTAAGGGGTCTTCCAAACCCAGGGATCGAAACTTTATCTCCTGCATCACCTGTCTTGGTAAGTGGATTCTTTACCACTGAGCCACCTGGGAAATACCCTAGGTCCACCCTTTCTGCAAATGGCATTATTTCATTCTTTTTTATGGCTGAGTAACATTCCAGTGTGTGTGTGTGTGTGTGTGTGTGTGTGTGTGTGTGTGTGTGTATACATACCACATCTTCTTTATCCATTCATCCGTCAGTGGACATTTAGGTTGTTTCCATGTCTTGGCTATTGCAAATAGTGCCGCTATGAGTGTTGAGGTACACCTATAAGTTTTGATAGGTAGGGTTTCTGTCCTTGTTTACTTGTAAGTGTGGCCCTTTCTGATTTCCATGACAGTGTCTTCTTGGACCCATCATAATCTGGAAATGTCTTTGCAACTAGATCCTTTTTTCCTTTACAGTTCCCGTGTTTGTACTGTCATCTTATGTTGCTTTATCTGTGGCCTGATTCTTCCACTACAGATTTCTTTGAGGGTAACAGTTCCCTTCTAACCTTGGGCTTTGGCTCCAATCTACAAGTTTTGATAAAAAGTGTTCTCCAACTCAAGCAATCTAACAGTTGTTGCAATTTCATCTTTGATCTTCCCTGGATTTATAAGTGCTTTACTTCCCAAGGTTTCTTTTCTCTTCTTTACCTTCTGTCAGTTCTACCAGACTTTTAGAGTGGATTCTAACTAGAAAGGACGACTAGAGAGGCGTCTAGAGATGGTTTATTTAAGTTGAATGTTTAAATAAATTGACAGTGCCTGATGGTCCAGTATACAAGATGGGAATCCAGTGGCCAAGCTGGAACTTCTGCTCCAGGCCTGACTTAGTCATATCACTTGGGTGATCCAGCTCCGCAAAGGTCTCAGGGCCTCTGGCTGTTCATCAGGAACATGGTGGCAGAGAGCCCTGGGCAGAGCCATCCTAGTACCTCTTTCTCTTAGCAAATACTTGCCTGTGGTTCCTGGCTTTATGGAGGTAGCTCAGTTCCTGCCCATTGTGTTCAGATGGCCCAAGGCTCCCACCAGCCCCTTCCCCAGGGAGCCCCTCAACCTCAGGTCCTGCTCACTGTCCCAACCCCAAACTCCCTCTTTATCTAGTCCCTTGGGTTTCCTCTTTTATTGGCTTTGAACTCAGCTGGGCATTTACATTTTGGAGGGTTATAATATATCAAGCATTTTAATATGTGTAGAAAAGAAGAGATTTCCAATATTGACCCAATGTATGACATTAACTAGAAGTTTCTGGTGTGATTAACTTTGTATCTTTGAGCAAGACACTTAACTTCTCTGACACTGTCTTTTCATCTATAAAATAAGTAGGTCCTATGATAGTAACATCTACAAAATGGGTTGTTATAAGAATTATGTGAGATGGGCATGTAAAGAATTAAGCATATACGGTGCCTAGAATATAGTCAATGTCTTATAAGTTGTAGGTATGATTATCATTTCTGCTCCTGTTTTACATAGAAAGATCTTGAGCTCGAAGAGATGAACTGGCCTGAAGTCACTCAGCTGGTCAATGGATTAAACCTCAAATGTCTGAGTCTTGTTATCCCAGGAGCTAAGCATATGAGTGAAGAGGTCTTTAGAATGACTGGGGCCCAAGTCACCATCTGAATATACCCTCATAAGGGACCCACAGTGAGAACTGCCTAGCAGAAGCCAGGCAGTCCCCAGATTCATGAGCAAAGTAAACAATGGCTATTATTGTGAGTCAGTGTGTGGGGAACAGTGGTCACACAGAAGTAGACAGCATCAACACTGTCTTCTTGCTTACTAGGCACAGTTAAGTCCTGCGCAGACAGCATGGCATCATTTGTTCATCTGTCCATTTACTCAGCAAACAGAGGTTGAGTCCCATCTGTGCCACAGGCTCTTTGCTAGGCACGGAGGACTCAGTGGTAAACAAGACAGGCAAGATAGGAAACAGACAAATAAATAAAAAAGGAAAATACCTGGTAGTGATAAATGCCAGGACGAAAATAAAGCTTAATGAGACAGAGTGACTAATGGAGTCTTTTCAACTTAAGTGATCAGGGAAGTTTCCTCAGAGGCATTTAAGGTAAGATGAAGGTCAGGAGGGAGTAAGAGCTGGCAGCAGAATATGCTAGGCAGAAAGAATTGCCAGTGGAACTGCCCTACAGTGGGAGTGAGCTTGGCATCCTTCAGGGGCTGGCATGGCCACAGCACAGTGAATGTGGGAGTAAGAGGCAGGAGAGGAACGCCAAGAGGTGTGCAGGGGCAT
Source organism: Giraffa tippelskirchi (assembly GCF_054371585.1). NCBI lineage: Eukaryota > Metazoa > Chordata > Mammalia > Artiodactyla > Giraffidae > Giraffa > Giraffa tippelskirchi. Next base: position 9,745,448 of record NC_137278.1, on the reverse strand, counting down.
GGCATGCAGGGCTCTGTAGACCAAGGAAAAGATTTCAGATTTTTTTTCCAAATGCAATGAGAAGGCACTAGTAGGTATTTTAGCAGGGTGATGTGTCAGTAAGAATCAGTTGGCGATGCTGGAATAGCAGATAAACCCCCAGATCTCAGTGGCTTCCCACAATAGAAGTTTACTTTCTTCTTACATATAGTCTACAGTGTGTCTACAGGATCTTATCTACTTGGCACCTTAGAAGCTCAGGCTGCCTCCCATCCTGTGGCTCCAGCATCTTGTAGCTTCAAAATCAATGTGATGTCATCTACCCAGGGGCAGGTAGAAAAAGAAGAAGGGATGGGAAAGGCACACCAGATACTTATCTCCCATAACCTGGAACTAGTACAAATCACTTTGCTCACATCCCATTGGCTAGAACTAGTCACATGGCCAAGCTAACCATCAGGGAGGCTGGGAATGTGAAAGAGCATACAGATCTATCTGAGAGCTTCAGATATTCTCCACCACAGGTAGTAATAGGATCTGATTTATATTGCAAGTTGGCACTCTGGTTGCTACAAAAAAATATGAATCATGAGTAGTGGGGAGCCAAGCTATGGTTAGGTTCTGAAATGGCAGGTTAACTTCTTTCCCTTTGAACTTGTCGCTTGTGGCCTTAAATGCTGGGCAAACTTTACCTCCTTGAACAAAATATTCACTGAAAGTTGTGTCCTGAAGGAATGTTCAGATCAAAGCTGCAGTCTGCAGTGCAAACCCAAATGTTTAGCTCACACCAGTTAGGATGGCCATCATCAAAAAGTCTATAAATAACAAATGCTGGAGAGAGAGTGTGTCTGTGTGTATGTGTGTGTGCATGTGTGTATGATGCGTGTGCATGCATGATCTGTGTAAAGTTGTAACTGTCTTTTCTAGTAATGTTCTGTATTGTGCTATTATTTCCTTCCCATTTATAAATATTAAGACGCCTTTTTAAAATGAAATGATAGTGACACTATCTACTTATGAGGCAAAATAACTCTTTGTTGGTTTCCAAATTAGTTGTGGAATTTACCAATCCAGGATCCCAAATTCTGGGAATCAGGGCCTTCCTGATGAAACATTTGGAATTTGTTTTGGCTTTTTATTGGAGTACAGTTGATCTACAACGTTGTGTTAGTTTTAGGTGTACAGCAAGGTGATTCAGTTTTATGTATGTATTATATAGTTTTTTCAGAGTCTTTTCTGTTATAGTTTATTACAAGATATTGAATATAGTTCCCTTTGCTATGTAGTAGGTCCTTGTTGCTTATCTGTTTTTATATAGTAGTGTGTATCTATTATTCCCAACCTTCTAATGTATCCCCCCCCCATTTTCCCCTTTGATAACCGTGTGTTTGTTTTCTAGGTCTGTGAGTCTGTTTTGTAAATAAGTGTATTTATATTATTCTTTTAGATTCCACATGTAAGTTATAGTATATATTTGTCTGTGTGTATTTGGTGTTGGTGTGCTGTCTGAATTGCCTGTGAGAATCTTTTATCATCATCCAATAAGGGAGCTATTTGGAGTTGCCTGTGTGAGAAGCTGCTTGAGGCAACTTACCCCTTTTCATTCAAAGAATCATCCTCAAAACTTTCAATTTGGGAGTCACAGCTGAACTCACCTTGGTCTTCTTTTACTGTGATACCCTAATCTTATGTCACGTGCCTCTCGGTGGGTCACTTGACAGTCCTCTTATTGTAAAAACTGCCTGCCAGTTTGAGGCCTTTCCTCTTAGGGCTCCCAGTGTGACTTTTGTGCTCACCACATAGCTTAAACTTGAAGCCAGAGCTTTCCAGACTCTGCACTCACATTCATTAGGTCCAGCCATGTTCCTGGGATTCGGTAACAAATAGGCGGAAATGTAATTCTGCTAATGTGATGCCACATTGTCCTTACTTTTCTCATTTCCCTATTTGCATTTCCTGTCTCAGTGACAAGCACTGGCCCATGAACTGTATTTGGAGGCAGCAGGCCTGGGCGAACAACATCAGCCAAGGTCCAAAGCCAAACACAGAGGTTTAGGAACCAGGATGCCAAGAGCCAAGGGTGGCCACGTAGGCAAAGGACAGGAGTCCGGGTGACTACAGAAGGGTTGGACACATGTGTTGGGGATTGGTGACAGGCCACAGCAGGCCTGCAGGGTGAGCTGGGGGCTCAGTGAGGCTTGTCAGACCCTGCAGGAGCTGGCAGGGTTCCACACTCTTCTCCCCCCTTCCCTCACCTGGCTGCCTCCAGTCAGACTGACCTCCCGGTCTCCCACACACAAGGCCTCCTTCTCCTGTTCCTGTGCTCTCTGTCCTTTCTGCCCGGCTCACCCCCTTTCTGTGCCCCAACCTCGTCATTTTCTGCGTGGCCAACTTGTATGTCTCCTTCAAACGGAACATGCTCTGTCTTCTTCCACAAAGATAAAAAGAAACTCAGCACACAGTGGAGGCACCTCCCTTACTGCCTTAGCCTTGAGGCTCACACTATAGATGTGAGATAGGAGAGAGGAAGAGGGGGCAAAGATGGCTCCTGGGTTTCTGTCAGAACAACTAGAAAGGTAGAGTTTCTAGCAGTTGAGCCGAGAAGACTGAGGAAGGGGCGGGTTGGGAAGCGACTGTCAGGGACTGAGTTTCAGATGTGGTACATTTGATTAAGATGGTAACTTTTTTTTTTTTTTGGCCAAGTCATGAGGCATGCAGGATCTTAGTTCCCCAACCAGGGATTGAACCCATGTCCCCTGCTTTGGGAGCGCAGAGTCCTAACCACTGGATTGCCAGAAAAGTCCCTAGATGTGGCCCATTTGAGATGCCTGCTAGGCATTCAAGTGGGCATGTCGGATACTCTTTTGGATACACATGTTTGGAGTTCAGGGAGGAGGACCAGGTTAGGGACATAAATTTCAGCATCATCAGCATAAGGCTGATATTTAAAGTCATTTTCTGCATGCGCTTATGTGGAATGTGGCTTCCAAAGGCTCTCAGCCTGGGACATCAGAGCCTTCCAGCTGGCCTTGGGCATCACAACCCCACTGTTGCGCCTCCAGCTGTGTGCCCCTCATAGCAGCTCCAGCAGCACCACTCTGCCTATGTCCATAACTCTCCTTCTTCGCCTGTCACTGATGGCTCCTTATTCTTCAAAAACCAACATCTTTTTTCTTGGTACCTTTTTTAGAAGAATGAATATTCCTATTCTCACTGTTACAACAGCACTTTGACTATGTGTACTGAAACCCTAGGGCAAATTACTTCATATTGTATTATTAATATAATACCTGTGTCATTGATAAACATTTTGAAATATTACCCAAGGTGTTTTCTCCTTGGCAGTTCCTCTAGCATCTCAACCTGAGCCTCTTCCCTCTTTAAAGCATCTTCTCTGAGGTTTAATAGCTCAGAGAAGTAATACAAATCAAAATCAACAAATAAATAGCAAAAAAAAAAAAGAATTAACTTCTTGATTTTGAGTTTTCAAGTTTCACATTAAAAGAAAAATCCATAGCATCAAGGGAATAAGAGAAAAAGCCACAAATTAGGAGAAAATATTTGCAGATGACAGGGCCTGACCCGTGGAAGTAGGTCAATAGATACGACCCTGCCCTATGCCCTAAGTTATTTGGTTCAGGGTAGACCTGAGCATTACTGGGTCTTTCAGATTCCTGCCCTCCCACCCCCACTGCTGCCATTACTCTGAAACTGGGGCTTAGAGATGCTTGTTCATGTCTGCAGGTCACTGGAACTAATATGATAACAGTACAATTCAGTTCAGTCACTCAGTTGTGTCTGACTCTTTGCAACCCCATGGACTGCAGCACGCCAGGCTTACCTGTCCATCACCAACTCCTGGAGCTTGCTTAAACTCATGTCTATCAAGTCAGTGATGCGATCCAACCATCTCAGCCTCTGTTGTCCCCTTCTCCTCCTGCCTTCAATCTTTCCCAGCATCAAGGTCTTTTCCAATGAGTCAGTTCTTCACATCAGGTGGCCAAAGTATAGCATCAGTCCTTCCAATGAATATTCAGGACTGATTTCCTTTAGGATGGACTTGTTTGATCTCCTTGCAGTCCCAAGGATTCTCAAGAGTCTTCTCCAACACCACAGTTCAGAAGTATCAATTCTTTGGCACTCAGCTTTCTTTATGGTCTAACTCTCACATCCATACATGACTACTGGAAAAACCACAGCTTTGACTAGATGGACCTTTGTTGGCAGAGTAATGTCTCTGCTTTTTTAATATGCTGTTTACGTTGGTCATAGCTTTTCTCCCAAGGACAAGTGTCTTAATTTCATGGGTGCAGTCACCATCTGCAGTGATTTTGGAGCCCAAGAAAATAAAGTCTGTCACTGTTTCCATTGTTTCCCCACCTATTTGCCATAAAGTGATGGGACTGGATGTCATGATCTTCACTTTTTGAATGTTGAGTTTTAAGCCAGCTTTTCCATGCTCCTCTTCTACTTTCATCAAGAGACTCTTTAGTTCCTCTTCGCTTTCTGCCATAAGGTTGGTGTCATCTGTGTATCTGAGGGTTATTGATATTTCTCCCAGCAATCTGATATAATATACATAGGCTATATGGTAACATCACAGCAGCCCCATTAGACTGAACAGGGAGGAGAGAAAAGATGAGAGGCAGACACAGGAAGAAGGAGTAACAGGAGGAAACAAGACTCTGGAATTGCCTGCCTTGTGACTGCAGCCTTGAGAATCCCCATTTGTTCCATGACTTCTCTTTTTTTTGCCGAAGCTGGCTTTAGTGCATTCCTGTTACTGATGGCCAAATGATTATTGACTAGCAGTAACCGAATCCCCTCCAGACTGTGAGCATTTTGAGGGCAAAACTGCCTCTGTTCATCTCTCTAAATCCAGAAGCTGGCCAGGACTCCCAGTGAGGGACTGAAGGAACAACCATTCTTTATAGAGTAGCAGGGCTCTGTCCATCAGACTGTTCTCCAGGGCTCCAGGAATCCTGTTGGAGAGTTTTGTACAGTGAAGTTACAAGCATTTGATTTGGAGTTTGGCTTCCAACCCTCCTACTTACTGCAATGTGACTTAGGAAGCCCCGGTTTCCATAGCTTTAACATGTGGATCCCAGTTCCTGGTTTACAGCCTCGATATTGGTATGGAGTCAAATAATTTCTGCAGAAGTACCTAGCCCCATGCCTGGCACAGAGGAAATGCCCGGTGAATGGAAATTGGCATGATTTATAACTGCTATTGAGAACTGACCTTATCCATTCAAGAAATATTTGTTGAGTACATACTGTGCCCTGGAGTAGTGAAGAGAGAGACAAGACCCTTGAGTTATCCGCTCTCATAAAGGTTACAGTCAAAAGAAAAGGAAGTGGCTTTTCCTCATTGCCTTCTGTATTCTAGTGCTCCGGGTCAGGCTCCTCTTGATCAGGGAGGGTATTGAAAGACTCACAGTTTGGATCTGTCATGATGCGGTGCCTCTGTGTAATAAAAGCAATTCTGCACGTGGTTATGGTTTCTTAGTTTCAACAGCACCATTTGTGGTTATGCCATGTTTATTTTTCACATCCTTCCAGTTAAACTCTTGTGAGAGAGAGCCAGTCTCGTTTATACACCTGTCCGGCAAATGTGTTCCGCCCACCTGCCTGTCTTCTGCTCCCACAAGCATCTGGGTTCAATCTGAGAGCACCGATCAGATCAAACACGGTGCAGATCAGGGGAGAGTTCTGTTTAGCTAGCGAGACTGGTAACTGATGAGAGGTTACCCTCCCTCCCTCAGGGCAGAATCGATACATTCTAGCTCCTACCGATCCATACCAGAGAACAGCCTTAGGAGTAATGATGTGTTCATTAATTGAGAGAACACTTAAGGAGGGCCAAAAAGGATAAAAGTGATCAGTGGTGGTCTCAGGTTCAGGATGCTGGCTACTTGGTCTCCAACCTGCCTGGGCGTGGTCTGGCGAGCAGATACTGCCAAGCTGTTCCCAGTACTCTGCTCAACTCTCTCAGAACGAATGCTCTTTGTGATATTGACCACCCTTAGGGATCTCATCACGTCTGAAATACACTGACCATTTTTTTCCCGCTGATAATAAAGGTTATATGTGTTCATTATTAAAATTAAAAAAAATCTTAATGGCCTTCCTCCCTAATAAGGAAATAGTGATTATTTTTGTTTTATTTTTCCCTCAGCTTCTGTTGTTGTTCAGTTGCTAAGTTGTGTCCGACTCTTTGTGACCCCATGGACTGCAGCACACCAGGCTTCCCTGTCCTTCACTGTCTCTTGGAGTTTGTTCAAACTCATGACCATTGAGTTGGTGATGCCATCCAACCAAACATGATGATGTGACAGATGTGTATATTGTGCAGTGATTATCACAATTACCACAATAGCACATCTGTCACCTTTTACGGTTATCATTTTGTGTGTGTGACATGAGAACTTATACGGTCTACCCTCTTAGCATCTTTCTAGTATATAATATAGTATGGTTAACTGTAGTCACCATGCTGTACATTAGATCCTTAGTACTTACTCATCTTACAACTGGAAGTTTAAATCCTCCCATCCTGCCCCTGGCAACCACTAATCCACTCTGTTTCTATGGAATGTCTTTTTATATTCCACCTATAAGTGAGCTCAGACAATACCTGTCTTTCTCTGTTTGACTTACTTCACTGAGCATGATATCCTCAAGTTTCATCCATGTTGTCACAAATGGTAGGATTTCCTTCATTTTATGGCTGAATAATATTCCATTTTACATATCTATGTCTTATCTATCTCACACTTTCTTTATCCATTTGTCCGTCACAGGCACTTAGGCTTTTCCCATGTCCTGGCTCTGTGGATAATGCTGCAATGAACGTGGGAGTGCAGATAACCTCTTTGAGAACTTTTTTTCATGTCTTTTGGATATCTATCCAGAAATGGGATTACATGTAGTTCTCCTTTTAATTTTCTGAGGAACCTCCATACTGTTTGCCAAGGGAATAGTGATTTTTATTGGCCAGGCAAAATGGGCAGCCTCAGGCAGTGACTGACAAAACCAGTTCCCTAGCTTCCTTTACAGTTAGGAATAGCCAAGTGACCCATTTCTGACCCATTGGATCACAGCAGGTCTCCTAGGTAGTTTCTGGGGAAGATTTTGCTATTCACCCCATCCCCCATCCTGCCATGAACGAAGAGGCCATGACACCTGAGGCTGGAGGAGCCACTTTGTGCCCATGAGGCAACAAACATGAGTGTAAAAGACAACCCCTTGAGGAGGTCGACAAAGCATGGAAGGACATGTATTCATTTTTTTTTTTAATTTTTATTTTTGGCTGTGCTGGGTCTTTGTTGCTATTCAAGGGCTTTCTCTAGTTGCAGCGAGTGGGAGTTACTCTTCATTGCAATGCATGGGCTTCCTATTGCAAAGGCTTCTCTTGTTGCAGGCTCTAGAGTGCGGGCTCAATAGTTGTGGTGCATGGGCTTAGTTGCCCTGCAGCATTTGGAATCTTCCCGGACCAGGAATTGAACTCATGTCCCTGGCATTGGCAGGTGCATTCTTAATCACTGGACCACCAGGGACGTCTAGGACATGATTCTTATTGTCTTCATTTTCTTATAACAAGAAGACTGGAGGTAGATACTCCTCGCCAGTAAAAATAAATGCTTATTATTCAAGTTCCTGTTGGTTGGGTGTTCTATTTTTTGCATCCAGATTCCTAAATATGCTAAAATATAGACATACAGATGTTCCTTGACTTATGGTTCAGGTTAACAATTTTATAACTTTATGGTGATGCAGAAGCAATCCGCATTCAGTAGAAACCGTGGGCTTCCCAGGTAAAGAATATGCCTGCCAAAGTAGGAGCAGCAGGAAATGTGGGTTCGATCCCTGGGTTGGGAAGATCCTCTGGAGTAGGAAATGGCAACACACTCCAGTGTTCTTGCCTGGAAAATTCCATGGACAGAGGAATCTGAGGGGCTACAGTCTATGGGGTCACCAAGAGTCAGTCACAACTGAGCACACACTCATATAGTCATTCAGTAAAAACTGGATGTAAGATTTCAAATTTCGCTCTTGTTCCAGGCTAGTGCCGTGCGGGAGGATCCTCCCTAGTGCTGCTAGGCAGTGGCCGTGACCCCCACTCTGGCAGCCACTGGGTCACAAGGGTAAACAACTAGTGCACTTACAGCCATTCTATAATCATACAATGGCTCTGTTTTTCACTTTCAGTACAGTGTTCAGTAATTTACATGAGCTATTCAACAGTTCTTTTTAATAAAATGGGCTTTGTGTTAAATGATTTTGCCCAATGATAGGCTAATGGAAGTGTTCTGAGCGCTTTAAGGTAGGCTGGGCTAAGTTTTGATGTTAGGTGATGTATTAAATGCATTTTTGACTTATGATATTTTCAACTTATGGATTTTTAAATTTTTTTTATTTGAAAAAAGGTATTTATCTATTTATTTGACCATGCTAGGTCTTAGTGGTGGCACGGGATCTTCGATCTTTGTTGTGGAACTCAGGATTTTTAGCTTAAGCTTGCAAACTCTTAGTTACAGCATGTGGGGTCTAGTTCTCTAACCAGGCATAGAACCCAGACCCCCTGCATTGGGAGTGTGGAGTGTTAGACTCTGGACCAGCAGGGAAGTTCCTCAACTTATGACGGATTTATCAGGGTGTTTTATGATGTACCCCATCATAAGACAAGGAAATCTGTATTTGTTTGTTTGTTTTGCTGCCCAGCTTGTGGGATCTTAGTTCCTTGATCAGGGATTGAACCATCGCCCACAGCAATGAAAGCATGGAGTCCAAACCACTGAACTGCCAGGGAATTCCCAAGGATGATCTGTAGATACAATAAAACAGAAGATGAAAGTCTCTGTTCTTGCTCCAGATATAGACACTGTTAAAGTTTGGTATAGATTTTTCTAAGTATTGTTTGCATATATTAGTACATATAAATAATCACAAATACATATAAAATTAATGGGCTCATAGAATAAATGCATTCTGTTTTATAACCTGCTTTTTTTTATTAACAAAATACTGTGGCTTATTTCTGTCGGTACTGCTTTTTTTTTTAACAACTTAATCTTCTATTGCTACACATTTAGGATGTATCCAATATTTTCTCATTATAAGCAATGCTGAAACAATTATCCTTGAACATGCATTATTAGACATGGACAAAGGGTATGCACATAGTAAATGTTGATATATCTATCTATTAAATGTTTATTGAAGGGCTAGTATATGTGGCACATTTATGCTTGATGAACAGGTACTTTGGTGGGGTTTTTAGTCTGGGGGGGAGACTGACAGTTGAATAGGTAAACAAAGAGTTGTTGTTTAGTTGCTAAGTCATGTCTGACTCTTTGCAACCACAAGGACTATAACCCACCAGGCCCCTCTGTCCATGGGATTTCCCAGGCAAGAATACTGGAGTGGGTTGCCATTTCTTCCTCCAGGCAATCTTCCCAACCCAAAGATTAAACCTGTGTCTACTGCATTGGCAGGTGGAGTCTTTACCACTGAGCCACAAGGGAAATCCAAACGACTAGTAAATAGTTACACATTGTGAAAAGTGATAAGCAGGAAATGAACTGATATGGTATGAAAACACTGGGGACCTAACTTAAATAGATGACCAGTGAAGGCCTCTTGATGAAGGTGAAGGAGGAAAGTGAAAAAGTTGGCTTAAAGCTCAACATTCAGAAAACTAAGATCATGGCATCTGGTCCCTCACTCCATGGGAAATAGATGGGGAAACAGTGGAAACAGTGTCAGACTTTATTTTTTGGGGCTCCAGAATCACTGCTGATGGTGACTGCAGCCATGAAATTAAAAGACGCTTACTCCTTGGATGGAAGGTTATGGCCAACCTAGATAGCATATTTAAAAGCAGAGACATTACTTTGCCAACAAAAGTCCGTCTAGTCAAGGCTATGGTTTTTCCAGTGGTCATGTATGGATGTGAGAGTTGGACGGTGAAGAAAGCTGAGCGCCGCAGAATTGATGCTTTTGAACTGTGGTGTTGGAGAAGACTCTTGAGAGTCCCTTGGACTGCAAGGAGATCCAATCAATCCATCCTAAAAGAGATCAATCCTGGGTGTTCATTGGAAGGTCTGATGTTGAAGCTGAAACTCCAATACTTTGGCCACCTCATGTGAAGGGTTAACTCATTGGAAAAGACCCTAATGCTGGGTAGGATTGGGGGCGGGAGGAGAAGGGGAAGACAGAGGATGAGATGTTTGGATGGCATCACCGACTCGATGAACACGGGTCTGGGTAGACTCCGGGAGTTGGTGATGGACAGAGAGGCCTGGCGTGCTGCAATTCATGGAGTCGCAAAGAGTCAGACACGACTGAGCGACTGAACTGACTGAGTGAAGGCCTCCAAGGAGGTAACATTTAAGCTGAGTTTAAGGATGAGAAGAGCCTAGGAGGAGTGCTCTAGGTGAAATCCCCCAGGGAAGAAAAACTTTGATGTTTAAGGATCTAAAAGGCAATGGGTGTGACTAGAACAGCTGAGAAGGAGATGAAGGGAGGGCAAGGTCTAGACAAGACAAGATCATGTAGGTCATATTGGAGTATTTGAATTTATTTAATGGAAACTCACAGGAGAGCTTTAAGAGAGGGAGTGACTTGCTATATTTTATTGTTATTATTATTTAATGATCACTCTGGTTGCTATTTTCCATTGTTTGGATGGAGTCAAAGCCAGATCAGTAAAAAATTCATTGAAGTGGTCTAAGCAAGATAATATGATTTGGAGTGGAATATTAGAAATATGCAAATAGATCAGTGGATAGAAACAAAGCATTTATAGGCAGGCATTGCAGGTGGATTCTTTACCAACCGAGCTATCAGGGAAGCTGAACTTATACTAGTGGCCCACAATTTTATTTACTGAAGTTTTACATTATATTTTAATATATAGAGGACTGGAATGCAAAAGTAGGAAGTCAAGAAACACCAGGAGTAACAGGCAAATTTGGCCTTGGAGTACAGAATGAAGCAGGTCAAAGGCTGATAGAGTTCTGCCAAGAGAACACACTAGTCATAGCAAACACCCTCTTCCAAAACACAAGAGAAGACTCTACACATGGACATCACCAGATGGTCAACACCGAAATCAGATTGATTATATTCTTTGCAGCCAAAGATGGAGAAGCTCTATACAGTCAGCAAAAACAAGACCAGGAGCTGACTGTGGATCAGATCATGAACTCCTTATTGCCAAATTCAGACTGAAATTGAAGAAAGTGGAGAAAACCACTAGACCATTCAGGTATGACCTAAATCAAATCCCTTATGACTATACAGTAGAAGAGAGAAATAGATTTAAAGGACTAGATCTGATAGACACAGTGCCTGATGAACTATGGATGGAGGTTCATGACATTGTACAGGAGACAGGAATCCAGACCATCTCCAAGAAAAAGAAATGCAAAAAAGCAAAATGGCTGTCTGAGGAGGGCTTACAAATACTGTGAAAAGACGGGAAGCGAAAAGCAAAGGAGAAAAGGAAAGATAAACTCATTTGAATGCAGAGTTCCAAAGAATAGCAAGGAGAGATAAGAAAGCCTTCCTCAGTGATCAATGTGAAGAAATAGAGGAAAACAACAGAATGGGAAAGACTAAAGATCTCTTCAAGAAAATTAGAGATACCAAGGGAACATTTCATGCAAAGATGGGTTCAATAAAGGACAGAAATGGTATGGACCTAACAGAAGCAGAAGATATTAAGAGGTGGCAAGAATACACAGAAGAACTGTACAAAAAAGTTCTTCACGACCCAGATAATCACGATGGTGTGCTCACTCACCTAGAGCCAGACATCCTGGAATGTGAAGTCAAGTGGGCCTTAGGAAGCATTACTACAAACAAAGCTAGTAGAGGTGATGGAATTCCGGTTGAGCTATTTCAAATCCTGAAAGATGATGCTGTGAAAGTGCTGCACTCAATATGCCAGCAAATATGGAAAACTCAGCAGTGGCCACAGGACTGGAAAAGGTCAGTTTTCATTCCAATCCCAAAGAAAGGCAATGCCAAAGAATGTTCAAACTACTGCACAATTGCACTCATCTCACACGCTAGTAAAGTAACGCTCAAAATTCTCCAAGCCAGGCTTCAGCAATACATGAACCGTGAACTTCCAGATGTTCAAGCTGGTTTTAGAAAAGGCAGAGGAACCAGAGATCAAATTGCCAACATCCGCTGGATCATCGAAAAAGCAAGAGAGTACCAGAAAAACATCTATTTCTGCTTTATTGACTGTGCCAAAGCCTTTGACTGTGTGGCTCACAATAAACTGCGGAAAATTCTGAAAGAGATGGGAATACCAGACCATCTGACCTGCCTCTTGAGAAACCCGTATGCAGGTCAGGAAGCAACAGTTAGAACTGGACATGGAACAACAGACTGGTTCCAAATAGGAAAAGGAGTCCGTCAAGGCTGTATATTGTCACCCTGCTTATTTAACTTATATGCAGAGTACATCATGAGAAACGCTGGGCTGGATGAAGCACAAGCTGGAATCAAGATTGCCGGGAGAAATATCAATAACCTCAGATATGCAGATGACACCACCCTTATGGCAGAAAGTGAAGAAGAACTGAAGAGCCTCTTGATGAAAGTGAAAGAGGAGAGTGAAAAAGTTGGCTTAAAGCTCAGCATTCAGGAAACAAAGATCATGGCATCCGGTCCCATCACTTCATGGCAAATAGATGGGGAAACAGTGGAAACAGTGCCATACTTTATTTCTTGGGGCTCCAAAATCACTGCAGCTGGTGATTGCAGCCAGGAAATTAAAAGATGCTTACTCCTTGGAAGGAAAGTTATGACCAACCTAGATAGCATATTAAAAAGCAGAGACATTACTTTGCCAACAAAGGTCCGTCTAGTCAAGGCTATGGTTTTTCCAGCAGTCATGTATGGAAGTGAGAGTTGGACTATAAAGAAAGCTGAGTGCCGAAGAATTGATGCTTTTTAACTGTGGTGTTGGAGAAGACTCTTGAGAGTCCCTTGGAGTGCAAGGAGATCCAACCAGTCCATCCTAAAGGAGATCAGTCCTGGGTGTTCATTGGAAGGACTCATGTTGAAGCTAAAACTGCAATACTTTAGCCACCTGATGCGAAGAGCTGACTCATTGGAAAAGACCCTGATGCTGGGAAAGATTGAGGGCAGGAGGAGAAAGGGACAACAGAGGATGAGATGGCTGGATGGCATCACCAACTCAATGGACATGGGTTTGGGTGGACTCTGGGAGTTGGTGATGGACAGGGAGGCCTGGCATGCTGCGGTTCATGGGGTCGCAAAGAGTCGGACACGACTGAGCGATTGAACTGAACTGAAAATGAGAATGCCCTTAGTGTTTCACCATTAAATATGTTTATGGATGGCTTCTGATAAGTAAACTTTGTCATGTTAAGAAGCTTAAATATTCTTCCTAGTTTATTAAGGGTTGTTTTGTTTTAAGAAAATTATAAGCTACTGGTGTTGAATTTATCAAATATTTTAAAGTGTCTCTTCTGTTGATAATATTCTGTGATTTATTTTTCTTTACCAATGAAGTGAATTTACAGAGTCACTAATGTTGAATCATCCTTGTACTTTTGGAATAAATCTTGCCAGATTACAGTGGATTTTGACTTGTTTTAGAGCAAGTTGGATTCAGATTGCTAAAATTTTATTTAGTAGTTTTGTATGGTCTATAAAAGTAATGATTCACAGGTTAGAGATTAATTGGTGAACTTTGAAAAGGTGGCTCTGGCTCAGATGAGTTTGTGAAATACCAGGTTTCTTTACTCTTCGACATCACAGAGACCTTAATAATACTTATTGTGATTCTTTAAAAGGTAGACTATACGTGGCATTCAGCACTTTCTCAAGTTATTTGACTGCAGAACCTCCTTTTTAAAAAAACATGTACTCAATTCTCTGGGGACTACTAGTGTTCTGAAACTGGCCTGTAATTCTCCTTTTTGGTATTATCTCTGTCAGTTTGGGTATCAGTTATGCTAAGCTTGGGAAGTGAAATGGAAAACTTTTTTCTTCCGTGTAACAGTTTAAATAACAGAGATTATTTGTCCCTTAATGGTTTGATAGAACTTGCCTGTAAAACCATCTGAACCAGTGGCATTTCTGAGTGATAAAAATGGTTGGAATGCACACACTAGGAAGGCTTCCCCATAGGACATTTTCCTCAACAGTCAGTTCTTCAGAACACCTTTTTCTTTTCTTTTTTTACAGGATCCAACAGCTATTTTAGAAAAGCCTAGGATGTGTGGAAATTAGACTTGAGACGTCAGCAAATTGATACTAATCAGTCCTGCATGGTCCTCATCTCTAACAAACGGCATGCTGGCACTGCCGCAGGGTGCCTTGCTGGGGCTGTGTGGGGCATTTTTGGTTAAGGGTGCAGAGCTGGCACCACCGACTAGCCACTCTAGCTGAAGGCCACGCTCTGGATCCCTCTCCTCATCCAGTTCCATTTTATCCTCTGGCTTGTACCTTTTCCCAAGTACTGTAGGGCCATAGGTCAACTTAAACTTCTAGATACTTCCCCTAAACTTCTAGATACTTCCCCTAAGCCAGCTTCACAGTCCTGCTCTGGACCACTGTGGGTAGCATAAGAGGGAGACAGATATTGCTAGGAATTTGGGGTCCATTTGAGAGGCCTGTATTGGCACTGGGGACTGCAGCCAGGCTAAGCTTGTGTTGGGTCAGCTGGGTGGTGGGGTCTCCTGAACCCGAGCTAGCTGAGCTGAAAGATTGGTCTGGGGTCCCATAAAGCATAGGAGGGCTGAGTGTCCCTGCAAGAGGCATGTGGGTGTGTGCGGGATATGTGTGGGTGTGTAACGTTTATCCCAGATTCAAGAGGCTGGGCGTCACCGCAAGAGGCATGGGGGTGTGTGGGGGGTGTGTGTGAGTGTGTGTGTCCCTGTTCCTGCAAGAGGCATGTGGGTGTGTGTGGGTGTGTAACGTTTATCCCAGGTTCCAAGAGGCCTGGGGGCTTCCGGAAAAGCATAGGAAGGCTGGGTGTCCCTGCAAGAGGGGTGTGTGTGTGTGTGTGTCCCTGTCCCTGCAAGAGGCATGTGGGTGTGTGCGGGGTGTGTGTGGGTATGTAACGTTTATCCCAGGTTCCAAGAGGTCTGGGGGCTTCCAGGGATGTAAGGACTGGTATAGGGTATAGTGATATAGTGAGGCCTGGGAGAGCGGAGAGGGCTGCGGGTCCCTGGAAGAGATCAGCTTGGGGGAGGGGGGAATCGGGGTCCAGGCTCCAAGAGGCCCGGGGGTCCCTCGGGTCTGGGCTGCGCCGGGGGGCCGCTGCGGACTCTTTGAGAGGCCGGGTCGGCGGCGCCAGGGCCCTCCCCAGGCTAACGGGCCAGGCCGTGGGGGAGGCAGGGTGCCGACCGGGCGGCGGCGCGGGCTCCGGACGCGAGGGCTCCCGCTCCCTCCTCCCGCCCGAGCCAGCCTCAGGCGCCCGGCGCCTCCCCCGGAGCCAGAGCCAGAGCCGGGAGGCCCGGAGCCCGGCTTGCCGCCGCGGCCCGCGGAGGGAGCTGCAGCCGCCGTTGTCAACGCCGCCGCCGCCGCCGCCGCCAGGCCGCGCCCCGCCCCTGCCGCCGCCGCCGCCGCCGCCGCTCCCCGGTGAGGCTCGCGCTCGAGCTGCCGGCCCCGCCGCCTGGGCCCCGGGCCCGGCCCCTTCCGCGCCGCCCGGGCGATGAGAAGCTGCTTCTGCGTGAGACGGAGCCGGGACCCGCCACCGCCGCAGCCGCCGCCGCCGCTCCAGCGGGGAACAGTTAAGTGAGGGCGGGCGGGCCGGGCGCCGCGGAGACTCGGCCGAGCCGGCCCTGCTCCTTCGGGGGACGGGCGGGCGCGGAACCCGGGCCGAGGGGCGGGCGGACGGGCGGAGCCGGGCTGCGCCGAGGCCTTGCGGGCTCAGTGCCCGGCCAGCCGCGGGGACAGGCCAGGCGGCCTCTGCTCGGCCCTGCACGCGCCGCGGCTTCGCGTCCTGGCTTGGCCTTGCAGCCGGCAGGCGGGAGGATAGCGCGGGGACCCGGGGGCGAGCATCGACCCCCAGGGCCGGGGCAGGTGAGGTCGCCGAGTGCCACGTCTGTCCGGTGAAAGGTGAGGCGGCCCACCTGTGCCGGGGCGCGGCGGCCACCTGCACAGACCAGGACCGTCGTTTCACTGGCGGGGCCCGGGGTCCACTCTCTGTGGTCACGTGGGTGCCGAGCAGATTGCACCTGAGCCTCGGGCATGATCTGCGGCCTCATCTGTGACCTCAGCAGAGCAGAGAGGACAGCCAAACTCCAGGGCACCTGTCTGCAAGGTGACGTGCTGGTCGAGGCACCCAGGACCCAGAGTACCATCCCTGCAGGGTAGTGAGCCTGTTGATAGTCACCCCATGGGGACTCCGGTGCAAATGAGACTCAAGGGCAGGGGCCAAGTGAAGAAGGCAGACCCACGAGCATCTTTGTCCTCTTTGTTAACCAACACACAACTCTTCCTAAATCATCAGCCTTTCCCAATCGTTAAAAATGATTCTTGTATGCTCTACCCCTCCGCAGCCTCTTCAGTAGGGCCCAGAGGAAGGCCCACTGGAGTGCAAAAAGGGAATGGCTGTTGCCCCTTCTCTGCTCCCTGCCCCCGCCCATGAACCAGCCCCCACTCAGTTTTCTGCCACAAAGCAGACAGCAAGCTGGAATCTCTTTAGGGGCCTTTGTCTCTGGTGGTTCCTTCTCAATATAATCTCATTGTACATTTCTGAACAGCTGGCTGGGTCTCATCTCATTTTAACAGGGCAAGAAGATCTTATCAGCTGCACCAGAAAAACCTTAGAAAAGTTAGGAGATAAGCTCAGTGGAAGTCTAGACTAACTGAAAAACTCAGTGTACTCAGAAAGTTAGCACAGGAGACAGGTGACACCTTTCTTGCTTGCAGGAAATTGAACTGGCTATTTCAAGATGTTGTGCCTTGCATAGAATATTTAAATGGGGCCTCTGAGAGATGGAGCCTCTTTTGGGACCTGGGCACCAAGACCTGTGCAGAGCAGTTGACATAGCAATTACTGGTTCACTTGAGCCCAGAATCACCTTCTCTGATCCACATTTTTCATTCTTTCCTTCTAGCTTTTAGGCCACACTCCTGATTTACCCTAAAGGCATTTCTCTGCTTTGCCTTCTTCCCAACGGTGGGTTTTTTCCCCACTTCTAGTACACCATGATTAAATGTGAGGACGTCAGAATTGCCTGGGCTCTCCTTGTGTGTTCTTACGCAAATTAGTGAACTTTTCTGAGCCTCAGTTTCCTCATCTGTAGAGTGAGGCTAATAATAGTTATCTATCTCATAGGATTATAGGAAGAAGTAAGAGAAATATAACAGGAGACGTGCTCAGCTCTGTGCCTGCCACAGGGTAAGTGGTCAGTAAAAATTAGTGGTTAATATTCAGGGTTTGTTAACTGGTTAATCAGAAGAGTAGCTTCAGTTTTTTTAGTGTGCTTCTCTGTTAGTGGTTGTTATTGAGGGCCACTAGGAAAGGATGGGAGTAGAAAGAACAATGGGCTTGGAATCTCGGAATATCTCCTGGAACGTAGGTAACCCTAGGCAAGTCATGGAACCTCATGGGACCTTTCAGAATCCCCATTTGCTTATTTATTAAAGAGACCTAAGCGTAAAACCTACCCTGTAAGGCTGAACGAGCTAAGGTATGTGAATGTATGTGACACTATGGAGAGGGTGGGTGGGGGGTCCTCACTAAATTTAAGTGGGGTCTAATGACATACCCTGGTTTTGTGAGTCTGCCATTTTGACAATTTGTTGTAGGTGGGAGGAGCTGAAAGAATAACAATGCAAGAATATCTTGCCGTTGTACATTTTACAAAACCACACGACCACATGAACACATTGTGATCTGCTCTCAGGGCCTTGCAAGGGGCGAGTGAGGGCTGGGGTGGGGACGTCTGAATCCAAGCGTCCTGGGCCCTGCTGCCATAGCAGGTTGAAAGTGCTCCATGCCTCGTGCTCAGAGCGCGGTGTCCTTGCCACACTGAAAAGCAATGACGGTGTTGGAGTCAAGCATGGGAAATGTCAAAGGTGCTGTTATGACGATGAAGATAACAAATGACTATATGGCTGGATGTGATGGGCTGAGAACACTGCGTTTAGTTGGCTGCGGCTGAATGAGCAGGGTCTTGTTTGCTCGTTGGGTTGTGGGAGGGGAGGCCTGGGTTCCCTGAATGAGCTGCCTCTCCGCAGGCTGTCCTGGCTCTATCTGAGGCTCTCCCTGGCCTGCGGTGCCTGGCCCCACTGGCTCTCCTTGGCCTCCTGCTCACTGGGCCGCCACTGGGAATTGTGGTTTCCCTGAGTTGTCTGCACTGTTTGCAGTGGGGTTGCCTGCCTCAGATCTCTTCTCCTGCGCTGCTTGGGAGGCATGGTGTGCTTGACATTACCTCCTTGCTGGGGACATCCTGTGGGCAAGCGTTGGGTTTACATGACACACTTCTGGTGAGATGCAGAGCTTGTGTAGGCTGAAATGTGAGAGGCCTGTGGGCCCAGAGCCCAGGGGTCACATACTTGAGCTTTGTAGCAGCTCAGACTCCCCTGAAAACTGGAGGGCCATCTTGTTGGGCCTGTGGCTATGGGATTGTTCTACACACACACATACACACACACACACACACACATTTTTTTTTTCAGGTACTGATCGGCCCAGGAAAATGTTCAAAAGAATATCCTTTGATCCTTTAGAAGAGAGAAATAAATGAATTCTTAATGAGCTAAATATCCCCAGGATGTTTGTTGAAATGCAGATCCCAAGGCCTCAAACCCAGACTTTGAGTCAGAATATCTGGGGAAGGGGCCCCAGAATCTGCCTGTTGAACAAGAATCTTAGGTTGTACTTAATGCTTACTGAAATTTGAGGACCACGGTTATAGATGCTTTTTAAAAATATGGTAGAACACACAAAATAAAATTTGCCATCCTAATTTTCCACCTAATGCGTTGGTGGCATTAAGTACATTCATGTTGTTGTACAACTAACAGCTAGAACTTTTTCATTTTGCAAAACTGAAACTCTATACAGTTGACCCTTGAACAACATGCATGTGAACTGTGCAGGTCCACTTATACATGGAATTTTTTCAATAACTGTTGCAGTACTACACCTTTCCGAGTGAGTTGAATCCCCAGTATGGGAGGGACCATGAATTTGGAGGGCCACTGATAAGGTATATTCAGATTTTCGATGACTCAGAGAGTTGGTATTCCTAACTCCTGCATTGTTCGAGGGGCGTCTGTGCCCATTACACAGCTCCCATTTTCTCCTCCTCCAGCATCTGGCAACCACCACTCTACTTTCTATGAATTTGACTACTGTGAGTACCTCATACCTCATATAAATGGAATCATGTAGTATTTGTCTTTTTGTGACTGTTGGATGGCATCACGGACTCGATGGACATGGGTTTGGGTGGACTCTGGGAGTTGGTGATGGACAGGGAGGCCTGGCGTGCTGCAGTTCATGGGGTCGCAAAGAGTCGGACACGACTGAGCGACTCAACTGAACTATTTCACTTAGCATAACGACTTCAATGTTCATCCACACTGTAGTATGTGTCAGAATTTCCTTCCTTTTTAGCAATAGTACTCCATTGTATGTAAAGACCCCATTTTACTTATCCATTTATCTGTCTGTGGACACTTGGGTTGCTTCCACCTTTTGGCTGTCATGAATAATACCGCTGTGAACATACACAAATATCTCTTTGAGACTCTGTATCCAGTTCTTTTGGGTGTATATCCAGAAGTGGAATTGCCAGATCATGTAATCATTCTACTTTTAATTTTTTGAGGACTCACCATACCATTTGCCATAGTTGCTGCATTTACTTTTCCACCAAGAGTGCCCCAGGTTTCCAATTTTTCCACATCCTCAGCTATACTAATTTTCTGGTTTTTCCTAGTAACCATCTGGAGGGCATGGCAAGCCCTTCCAGTATTCTTGCGTGGAGAATCCCCGTGGACAGAGGAGACTGGCGGGCTATGTAGTTCATGGGGCCGCAAAGAGTCGGACGCGACTAAGCACAGCACAGTAACCGTCCTCTTGGGTCTGAGATGATGTCTCACTGTGGTTTTGGTTTGCATTTCCCTAATGAGTAACGATACTGAACATCTTTTCAGATGCTTTTTGGACATTTGTATATCTCCCTTGGAGAAAAGTCTTTTCAAATCCTTTTCCCTTTTTTTTCATAAAGTTATTTGCTTTTTGTTATTGCTCTGTTGTAGGAGTTCTTTATAGACTTGGATTTTAACCTCACATATATTTTGTTTGTTTTGTTCTTCTTTCATTTATTTTTGGCTGCACTGGGTCTTCATTGCTGCACGTAGACTTTCTCCAGTTGCGGTGTATGGACTTCTCATTTTGGTGGCTTCTCTTGTTGCTGAGCACCGGTTCTAGAGCACAGGCTCAATAATTGTGATGCACGGGCTTAGCTGCCCCTTGGCATGTGGGATCTTCCCAGACCAGAGATCAAACCCATATGCCCCACACTGCAAAGTGAAAAGTTAAAGTGAAAGTTGCTCAGTCGTGTCCAACTCTTTGCAACCCCATGGACTGTATAATCCATGGAATTCTCCAGGCCAGAATACTGGAGTGGGTAGCCTTTCCCTCCTCCAGGTGATCTTCCCAACCCAGGGATTGAACCCAGGTCTTCTGCATTGTGGGCAGATTCTTTACCAGCTGAGCCACAAGGGAAGCCCAAGAATACTGGAGTGGGTAGCCTATCCTTTCTCCAGGGGATCTTCCCGATCCAGGAATCGAATCGGGGTCTCCTACATTGCAGTCAGATTCTTTACCAACTGAGCTGTCAGGGAAGCACGCATTGCAAGGCAGATTCTTAACCACTGGACCACCAAGGAATCCTGGATTTTTAACCTCTTATCAGATATATATGGTTTGCAAATATTTTCTCCCATTGTTTCTTTTGATGGAAATTCTACAAGTTCTTTATATACTTTAAAACCCTGTAAAGTAGATATTATGCATTATTCCAGTTTTATAGGAGTGGAAACTTAGGCCCAGT
This sequence comes from Giraffa tippelskirchi, assembly GCF_054371585.1. Taxonomy (NCBI): domain Eukaryota; kingdom Metazoa; phylum Chordata; class Mammalia; order Artiodactyla; family Giraffidae; genus Giraffa; species Giraffa tippelskirchi. The sequence goes on along the minus strand of NC_137278.1, from coordinate 9,724,398 downwards.
TCAGTGTGCCTGCCTGTGGTCACACAGCTGTGTCAGAGCTGCAGCTCAAGCTCTGGTTCCTCTGAGTCCAAAGCCCACACCTTTTCTAGTCCTCTACTTGACCGCCCAGCCCTCCCCTGAGCTAACAGCGTTAAAGAGGCCCTGCAGGGTCCACAGGAAGTGGCCGTGGCTTGAGAAGCATTCAGCTTCAGGAAAGGAAATGGGAACCCAAGTCTTGGGAATCTCCCTTTCGACTACTGGGGCGCTCCTTCCTGTAGATCCTCATCATTACTTAGGCCTTAGAAGGAGCAGAAAGTGCAGACAGGTTTTGAACGGTTTTGTTTGTTTAAGCGTTTCATAAGCTTGTTTCAGAGCCCCTCTGCTACTCAAAGTTTTCCAGACAGTCTGGCCTGTTCATGCCACCGCTGTTGCCTTGTCTTCTACCCGCACTCCTTGCAGTACTCTGTACCCTCTATCTTTCAGGCAGGCCAGCTCCCTGACCGCCCTCCACCCCCCGCCCCCCAGCAGAAGGGCGTGTCCCCTTCATTTACAGTTCCTTTCTTTGAGGACATTTCCTCTAGCCCGTGAGCCCCGTGGGTGGTGGCCATGACTTACCTGTCGCTGTGTCACCCAGCACAGTGCCACTGCACCTGAGCAGTGCATTATCCAGTCTCTGCCCCAGCCCAGACCAATCAGATCAGAACCTGGGGGGTAGCTGTAGTTTTTACAGACTCCACGGGGAGTCTTCACGGAGCCCCCCTGCCAGGTCCTCATCCGGCCCACTCGCTGGATCTAAGGCAGACCCACTTCTGGAACCGCCCAGAGTACTGAGGTCCCACCTCCCTTGCTTGGCAGATGGCTCAGGCCTGGAGTTGTGGTGTTTGTCCTACACCACGCATCAGTGACCCCAACTGTCACCATTGCTCCTGCTGCTTTATGTGCCTCCTTAGTCCAAGGGAACACGGACAGTTTTGAGAGGACAGGGACTTCATTTATCAATCCTCCCATCCATCCATTTATCCATAGTCTATTTACTGATGATGCAAATTTATTCAGTATTCACTATAGACTAGGTACTATGGTGGACATAATACCTTTGAACAACTAATGCTCTGCTCGGGGAAGTGTTATAACCTTCTGAGAGGCAAGACTGTGTTTCTTTATGTGTGTGTGTGCATGTGTGCCCATGTGCTAAGGTCATGTCCTTGGATAACATCAAGATTCTTAGTGACAGCATCTGTCTGGCTGGGCAGTGGGGAAGGTTTGGGGTGAATTGGAGATGTGACCCAGAGTTTGAATGGTGGGGTGGGTGCCATAGGGGAGGGACTGGGTGCTCTTGGGTAACCTGTGTTAGGGAGGCAAAGACTGAAGGGCTTACTCTGAGGCTGTTCCCCAGGGATGATGACCTTCAGGTTTCTTTTTCCCTTCCTCCCTCCCCGCCTCAACTTCCTTCCTTCATCAAACATCCCATGAGTACCTACTGCCTTGTTCTCAGACTTTGGACTGTGGACCAGCTGTTTCAGCATCTACCTGGATCTTGTTAGAAATGCAGCTTTTCAGGCACTGAGTCAGCATCTCGGGGAGTGGGTGTAGGACTCTGTTTTCGTGAATTCTCTAGGTGACTCAAGCATGCTAGAGTTCGAGAACATCGGGCTTCCCATCTTCGTTGCTGCTTCACGCTCAGCATAAGAGCTTTCCACAAACATTTGTGGGCTGACTGTACCAGGTCCTGTTCGGTACTAGGGATGTGGAGATGCCCCAGGGGTAGGATGGTGAGGTCAGTCAGGTTGAAGGTATCAATGGGACACGCAGGTGACAATAGCCAGCAGGGCACCAGATACACATATCTGAGTCTCAGGAGAAAAATCCAAGCCTTGGAGGTAATTTGGAGGTCATCAGCACACACAGGTAGAATGATTATATGACCAAAGAAACTCTTAAGGCTCGTGTGAAAGTCAGAACGCGGGTGGTGATGAGGTGATGACCTGAAGCCAGGTATTCTGACGATTCTGGCCTCAGGGCCCATTTGTCCAATGTTGAGGTGACATGTTAGCATTTTTACTCAGCAGACACTGTGGCCATCAAGCCAAGGCTGTGACCGTTTCCTGTCACTGAATATTAGGCAGACGGCCAGCCGGCTCTTGGGGCCTCCTGGGATGTTTCATTTGTAGGGCGTCTGCCTTCCGTGGGGGTCTGTCTGCCTTCTGCTTTCTCTCCAGGGGGCACTATGGCATAAGACCTGATGGGAGTGGGTAGGGGCGACCTTCATCTGCAGTAACTGTGAGCAAGCTGGGGTGGGGCTCACAGTGTACTGGAGAACGCCCCCTCCTCCCCAGACCCAGGCTCCCTGGTTTTGCAGAGCCGGGCCTGTAGGGGCAGGCCTTTGGCCACAGCAGTGCTGTAGAACTTGATCTGGATTTATTTTGGGAGAGTGTATTCTGGGATCCAGCATTGCGCTGTACTGCAGCCACCCAAACCCCAGGCCCACCTCACGTGGTTTATGATAAATCTGTTTGGTAATCAAATGGTTAATGAATGCCAGTCTAAGCAGAGGTCTGATGGGGTGGATGCATTTGTACACCAGATTCTCCTATTAGAAGTAAAAAGGAAAAAAAAGGAAGTGGTTGCCATTGTTAGTTCCCTGGCTGGAAAGTTCTTTGTGATCCAGGGGAGCTTAAGAAAATACTTGCTTTCATTCCCTAGTATCTTAGCAGCCTTCCTAGCAGCCTGTGGCCTGTTGCCACCAGATCATACTCGACAGCATTTGTCAGAACGATTTGGTTTCTGACTGGTCACTCGGATCAAATGTCCAGGCCAAAGTACAGGAGGCACCAGGAGGCTATCCTGAGGTTCCACAGTGGCCGCCTCTCAGCCTGTGTGCACTATCCCTATGGGTGGTACCCAGAGCCAGCTGGCCATTTGCCTGGGTGCTGCATGGATCCTGACCTCAGCCTGCAGTCTCCTGAGGAGGTAGGGCTCTGCATGCGCCACGGCTGCCTGCGGTGGCCCGGTTTGGGTATTTGTGTGTGTTGTGGGTACATGGGTGAAGCCTAGCCACTGACTTCCTCCCCTGTCCTTCTGTCCCCCGCTTAAGATTTGTTAGCAGGAAGGAACCGGTAGTTACGGGGTAACAGAGAAGGGCAGCCCACCGGCACCACCGAGCTACTGGGAAGCAGGCAGAGAGCTGCCCCACGCCTGCCAGGGCTGCAGCTTTTCCCCAAGGGAGGCCCTGCTCTTCGGCTGTTTCCCACAGGGAGTGAAATATTTATCCACTGCTTTTCTCCAGCCTTGCAAGCTTGTAGATGTGGGCAGACAGTTTATGTCTTTTCTGCCCTTGACTTTGGATTTCAGACAATCCGATCACAAGTTCATCCTTCTGTAGAGACTTAATTAACCCACTAGTTTTGTCATTTCAATCCCAGTAGCCCAATTTAACCTGAACCACCCCCCAATACTTTGATATTACTCTCCTCCAAAGCTGTGTGCGAGTCCCAAGTTCAGCCCTGGTGGGCAGCACGGGCTCCGCTTCTGAGCCGGTCTTCCTTCCTTGCCCTGGGTTCCTGCTGTGCCTCTTTTGAAGGCAGCATCCCCTGCCCCCAGCAGTTGTTGCCTCCCCACCCCCTACAAAGTGCTTTAAACTCCTCAGCTCAAGCCCTACCCTGCTGCTGGAAGGGCCTCGGTGGAGAGAGGTCTGAGCTCTGTTAGTTGGGTTTTGATTTCAGTACAGGAGTTGATAAAAGGAGATAAACTCCAGGCTCACAGGGCCAGGGAAATTAAACAGAGATGATATCAAAGTTCCCCTGAGTTTTCAACTGTGATTCAGTAGCTTAGTTTACTCCCAGACTGCGGCTGGGAGGCACGCCTTTGATTCTGAAACAATGTTCAGCATCAGTTAAGCCCAGCACTGCTGACTTTTAGAGATTAAGCACACTGTCGTAGTTAATTCTTTGATCAGCTACAAGGGAGCCGTGTGCTGTCTGTGCGAAGGGGCTTTATAGTTAAAGTTCATTTCTCTGTGAACCTGGGGTGACAGTCTTGGTGAGGGGCTGCCGTGCCCGGGGGCTGGGACCTCCCCCAGAACTGTTTGTTGCACAGCGTGAAGCTCATTGAGCATGGCTGGAAAAAATCGTGCTGGCCTAGAAAACACACCTCGCCCTAACTGGCCCCATCCGGTCCCTCAGTCCCAGGAAGTACCACACACACACACATTCTCTCTCTCTCTCTTTCTCTCTCTCACTCTACACACACACACACACACACTCTCTCTCTCTCACTCTACACAGACACACTCTCTCTCTCTCTTTCTCTCTCTCACTCTACACACACACACACTCTCTCTCTCTCATTCTCTCTCTCACTCTACACACACACACACACTCTCTCTCTCTTTCTCTCTCTCACTCTACACACACACACACA